>NC_080480.1:13502500-13802500 GCF_030265055.1 Doryrhamphus excisus
TGGGACCGTACTGCCTGGACATACATACATACTACTTACATACATACATAAACATATACATAGATATATTAATACACATACATACAGAGGTGTTCATTTTTGGCAAAAATGGTAAGGGGTTAACCTTTGTTTTTTTTTTTTGTTTTTTTTTTCAACTTGCGTAAACATGACTTTTCTGCTCCAAAATGAAGTGGAAACCTTCCACACACTCATCGGGGGTCCCAGAAGGACCCAAAAATGGCAGAAAATGACACTTGGTGGAAGTGTGGATTTTTGACAAAAAAGGTAAGGGGTTAACCTTATGTTTTTTGTTATTTTTTTCAACGTGCTTAAACTGCCCTTTTCCGCTCCAAAATGAAGTGGAAACCTTCCACACACTCATTGGGGGTCCCAGAAGGACCCAAAAATGGCAGAAAATTCCACTATGTACATATGTTGATTTTTGGCAAAAATGGTAAGGGGTTAGCCTTATGTTTTTTAATTTTTTTTAACGTGCAAAACTGCACTTTTCTGTTCCAAAATGAAGTGGAAACCTTCCCCACACTCATCGGGGGTCCCAGAAGGACCCAAAAATGGCAGAAAATGACACTTGGTGGAGGTGTGGATTTTTGACAAAAAAGGTAAGGGGTTAACCTTATGTTTTCTAATTTTTTTTTAACGTGCTGAAACTGCACTTTTCTGTTCCAAAATGAAGTGGAAACCTTGCTGATGCTTATCGGGGGTCCCAGAAGGACCCAAAAATGGCAGAAAATTCCACTATGTACATATGTTGATTTTTGGCAAAAATGGTAAGGGGTAAACCTTATGTTTTCTTATTTTTTTCAACTTGCTTAAACTGCACTTTTCTGCTCAAAAATGAAGTGGAAACCTTCCCCACACTCATCGGGGGTCCCAGAAGGACCCAAAAATGGCAGAAAATTACACTTGGTGGAAGTGTGGATTTTTGACAAAAAAGGTAAGGGGTTAACCTTATGTTTTTTTAATTTTTTTCAACATGCTTAAACTGCACTTTTCCGCTCCAAAATGAAGTGGAAACCTTGCTGATGCTTATCGAGGGTCCCATAAGGACCCAAAAATGGCAGAAAATTCCACTATGTACATATGTTGATTTTTGGCAAAAATGGTAAGGGGTTAACCTTATGTTTTTTTGATTTTTTTCAACTTGCTTAAACTGCACTTTTCCGCTCCAAAATGAAGTGGAAACCTTGCTGATGCTTATCGAGGGTCCCATAAGGACCCAAAAATGGCAGAAAATTCCACTATGTACATATGTTGATTTTTGGCAAAAATGGTAAGGGGTTAACCTTATGTTTTTTTGATTTTTTTCAACTTGCTTAAACTGCACTTTTCTGCCCCAAAATGAAGTGGAAACCTTGCTGATGCTTATCGGGGGTCCCAGAAGGACCCAAAAATGGCAGAAAATTCCACTATGTACATATGTTGATTTTTGGCAAAAATGGTAAGGGGTTAACCTTATGTTTTCTTATTTTTTTCAACTTGCTTAAACTGCACTTTTCTGCTCAAAAATGAAGTGGAAACCTTCCCCACACTCATCGGGGGTCCCAGAAGGACCCAAAAATGGCAGAAAATGACACTTGGTGGAGGTGTGGATTTTTGACAAAAAAAGGTAAGGGGTTAACCTTATGTTTTTTAATTTTTTTTAACGTGCTGAAACTGCACTTTTCTGTTCCAAAATGAAGTGGAAACCTTCCCCACACTCAACGGGGGTCCCAGAAGGACCCAAAAATGGCAGAAAATGCCACTATGTAGATATATTGGTTTTTGGTAAAAAGGGTAAAGGGTTAACCTTATGTTTTTTTGATTTTTTTCAACTTGCTTAAACTGCACTTTTCTGTTCCAAAATGAAGTGGAAACCTTCCACACACTCATCGGGGGTCCCAGAAGGACCCATAAATGGCAGAAAATTCCACTATGTACATATGTTGATTTTTGGCAAAAATGGTAAGGGGTTAACCTTATGTTTTTTTTATTTCAACTGGAAACGTCTCACACACTCATCGGGGGTCCCAGAAGGACCCCAAAATGGCATAGAATGCCACTTTGTAGAGGCGTCGATTTTTGAAAAAAAGGTAAGGCTAACCCCTTACGTTTTTTTTCATTTTTTCAACTTGCTGAAAATGCACTTTTCTGCGCCGAAATCAACTGGAAACCTCTCACACACTCATCGGGGGTCCCAGAAGGACCCCAAAATGGCATAGAATGCCACTTTGTAGAGGCGTCGATTTTTGAAAAAAAGGTAAGGCTAACCCCTTACGTTTTTTTTCATTTTTTCAACTTGCTGAAAATGCACTTTTCTGCGCCGAAATCAACTGGAAACCTCTCACACACTCATCGGGGGTCCCAGAAGGACCCCAAAATGGCATAAAATGCCACTTTGTAGAGGCGTCGATTTTTGAAAAAAAGGTAAGGCTAACCCCTTACGTTTTTTTTCATTTTTTCAACTTGCTGAAAATGCACTTTTCTGCGCCGAAATCAACTGGAAACCTCTCACACACTCATCGGGGGTCCCAGAAGGACCCCAAAATGGCATAAAATGCCACTTTGTAGAGGCGTCGATTTTTGAAAAAAAGGTAAGGCTAACCCCTTACGTTTTTTTTCATTTTTTCAACTTGCTGAAAATGCACTTTTCTGCGCCGAAATCAACTGGAAACCTCTCACACACTCATCGGGGGTCCCAGAAGGACCCCAAAATGGCATAAAATGCCACTTTGTAGAGGCGTCGATTTTTGAAAAAAAGGTAAGGCTAACCCCTTACGTTTTTTTTCATTTTTTCAACTTGCTGAAAATGCACTTTTCTGCGCCGAAATCAACTGGAAACCTCTCACACACTCATCGGGGGTCCCAGAAGGACCCCAAAATGGCATAAAATGCCACTTTGTAGAGGCGTCGATTTTTGAAAAAAAGGTAAGGCTAACCCCTTACGTTTTTTTTCATTTTTTCAACTTGCTGAAAATGCACTTTTCTGCGCCAAAATCAACTGGAAACCTCTCACACACTCATCGGGGGTCCCAGAAGGACCCCAAAATGGCATAAAATGCCACTTTGTAGAGGCGTCGATTTTTGAAAAAAAGGTAAGGGGTTAGCCTTACGTTTTTTTTCCATTTTTTCAACTTGCTGAAAATGCACTTTTCTGCGCCGAAATCAACTGGAAACCTCTCACACACTCATCGGGGGTCCCAGAAGGACCCCAAAATGGCATAAAATGCCACTTTGTAGAGGCGTCGATTTTTGAAAAAAAGGTAAGGCTAACCCCTTACGTTTTTTTTCATTTTTTCAACTTGCTGAAAATGCACTTTTCTGCGCCGAAATCAACTGGAAACCTCTCACACACTCATCGGGGGTCCCAGAAGGACCCCAAAATGGCGTAAAATGCCACTTTGTAGAGGCGTCGATTTTTGAAAAAAAGGTAAGGCTAACCCCTTACGTTTTTTTTCATTTTTTCAACTTGCTGAAAATGCACTTTTCTGCGCCGAAATCAACTGGAAACCTCTCACACACTCATCGGGGGTCCCAGAAGGACCCCAAAATGGCATAAAATGCCACTTTGTAGAGGCGTCGATTTTTGAAAAAAAGGTAAGGCTAACCCCTTACGTTTTTTTTCATTTTTTCAACTTGCTGAAAATGCACTTTTCTGCGCCAAAATCAACTGGAAACCTCTCACACACTCATCGGGGGTCCCAGAAGGACCCCAAAATGGCATAAAATGCCACTTTGTAGAGGCGTCGATTTTTGAAAAAAAGGTAAGGCTAACCCCTTACGTTTTTTTTCATTTTTTCAACTTGCTGAAAATGCACTTTTCTGCGCCGAAATCAACTGGAAACCTCTCACACACTCATCGGGGGTCCCAGAAGGACCCCAAAATGGCATAAAATGCCACTTTGTAGAGGCGTCGATTTTTGAAAAAAAGGTAAGGGGTTAGCCTTACGTTTTTTTTCCATTTTTTCAACTTGCTGAAAATGCACTTTTCTGCGCCGAAATCAACTGGAAACCTCTCACACACTCATCGGGGGTCCCAGAAGGACCCCAAAATGGCATAAAATGCCACTTTGTAGAGGCGTCGATTTTTGAAAAAAAGGTAAGGCTAACCCCTTACGTTTTTTTTCATTTTTTCAACTTGCTGAAAATGCACTTTTCTGCGCCAAAATCAACTGGAAACCTCTCACACACTCATCGGGGGTCCCAGAAGGACCCCAAAATGGCATAAAATGCCACTTTGTAGAGGCGTCGATTTTTGAAAAAAAGGTAAGGCTAACCCCTTACGTTTTTTTTCATTTTTTCAACTTGCTGAAAATGCACTTTTCTGCGCCAAAATCAACTGGAAACCTCTCACACACTCATCGGGGGTCCCAGAAGGACCCCAAAATGGCATAAAATGCCACTTTGTAGAGGCGTCGATTTTTGAAAAAAAGGTAAGGCTAACCCCTTACGTTTTTTTTCATTTTTTCAACTTGCTGAAAATGCACTTTTCTGCGCCAAAATCAACTGGAAACCTCTCACACACTCATCGGGGGTCCCAGAAGGACCCCAAAATGGCATAAAATGCCACTTTGTAGAGGCGTCGATTTTTGAAAAAAAGGTAAGGCTAACCCCTTACGTTTTTTTTCATTTTTTCAACTTGCTGAAAATGCACTTTTCTGCGCCGAAATCAACTGGAAACCTCTCACACACTCATCGGGGGTCCCAGAAGGACCCCAAAATGGCGTAAAATGCCACTTTGTAGAGGCGTCGATTTTTGAAAAAAAGGTAAGGCTAACCCCTTACGTTTTTTTTCATTTTTTCAACTTGCTGAAAATGCACTTTTCTGCGCCAAAATCAACTGGAAACCTCTCACACACTCATCGGGGGTCCCAGAAGGACCCCAAAATGGCATAAAATGCCACTTTGTAGAGGCGTCGATTTTTGAAAAAAAGGTAAGGCTAACCCCTTACGTTTTTTTTCATTTTTTCAACTTGCTGAAAATGCACTTTTCTGCGCCGAAATCAACTGGAAACCTCTCACACACTCATCGGGGGTCCCAGAAGGACCCCAAAATGGCATAAAATGCCACTTTGTAGAGGCGTCGATTTTTGAAAAAAAGGTAAGGCTAACCCCTTACGTTTTTTTTCATTTTTTCAACTTGCTGAAAATGCACTTTTCTGCGCCGAAATCAACTGGAAACCTCTCACACACTCATCGGGGGTCCCAGAAGGACCCCAAAATGGCATAAAATGCCACTTTGTAGAGGCGTCGATTTTTGAAAAAAAGGTAAGGCTAACCCCTTACGTTTTTTCCATTTTTTCAACTTGCTGAAAATGCACTTTTCTGCGCCAAAATCAACTGGAAACCTCTCACACACTCATCGGGGGTCCCAGAAGGACCCCAAAATGGCATAAAATGCCACTTTGTAGAGGCGTCGATTTTTGAAAAAAAGGTAAGGGGTTAGCCTTACGTTTTTTTCATTTTTTCAACTTGCTGAAAATTCACTTTTCTGCGCCAAAATCAACTGGAAACCTCTCACACACTCATCGGGGGTCCCAGAAGGACCCCAAAATGGCATAAAATGCCACTTTGTAGAGGCGTCGATTTTTGAAAAAAAGGTAAGGGGTTAGCCTTACGTTTTTTTCATTTTTTCAACTTGCTGAAAATGCACTTTTCTGCGCCGAAATCAACTGGAAACCTCTCACACACTCATCGGGGGTCCCAGAAGGACCCCAAAATGGCATAAAATGCCACTTTGTAGAGGCGTCGATTTTTGAAAAAAAGGTAAGGCTAACCCCTTACGTTTTTTTTCATTTTTTCAACTTGCTGAAAATGCACTTTTCTGCGCCAAAATCAACTGGAAACCTCTCACACACTCATTGGGGGTCCCAGAAGGACCCAAAAATGGCAGAAAATGACACTTGGTGGAGGTGTGGATTTTTGACAAAAAAGGTAAGGGGTTAACCTTATGTTTTTTAATTTTTTTTAACGTGCTGAAACTGCACTTTTCTGCCCCAAAATGAAGTGGAAACCTTGCTGATGCTTATCGGGGGTCCCATAAGGACCCAAAAATGGCAGAAAATTCCACTATGTACATATGTTGATTTTTGGCAAAAATGGTAAGGGGTTAACCTTATGTTTTCTTATTTTTTTCAACTTGCTTAAACTGCACTTTTCTGCTCCAAAATGAAGTGGAAACCTTCCCCACACTCATCGGGGGTCCCAGAAGGACCCAAAAATGGCAGAAAATGACACTTGGTGGAGGTGTGGATTTTTGACAAAAAAAGGTAAGGGGTTAACCTTATGTTTTTTAATTTTTTTTTAACGTGCTGAAACTGCACTTTTCTGTTCCAAAATGAAGTGGAAACCTTCCCCACACTCAACGGGGGTCCCAGAAGGACCCAAAAATGGCAGAAAATGCCACTATGTAGATATATTGGTTTTTGGTAAAAATGGTAAGGGGTTAACCTTATGTTTTTTTGATTTTTTTCAACTTGCTTAAACTGCACTTTTCTGTTCCAAAATGAAGTGGAAACCTTCCACACACTCATCGGGGGTCCCAGAAGGACCCATAAATGGCAGAAAATTCCACTATGTACATATGTTGATTTTTGGCAAAAATGGTAAGGGGTTAACCTTATGTTTTTTTTATTTTTTTCAACTTGCTTAAACTGCAATTTTCTGCTCCAAAATGAAGTGGAAACCTTCCCCACACTCATCGGGGGTCCCAGAAGGACCCAAAAATGGCAGAAAATGACACTTGGTGGAAGTGTGGATTTTTGACAAAAAAGGTAAGGGGTTAACCTTATGTTTTTTAAATTTTTTTCAACGTGCTTAAACTGCACTTTTCCGCTCCAAAATGAAGTGGAAACCTTCCACACACTCATTGGGGGTCCCAGAAGGACCCAAAAATGGCAGAAAATTCCACTATGTACATATGTTGATTTTTGGCAAAAATGGTAAGGGGTTAGCCTTATGTTTTTTAATTTTTTTTTAACGTGCAAAACTGCACTTTTCTGTTCCAAAATGAAGTGGAAACCTTCCCCACACTCATCGGGGGTCCCAGAAGGACCCAAAAATGGCAGAAAATGACACTTGGTGGAGGTGTGGATTTTTGACAAAAAAGGTAAGGGGTTAACCTTATGTTTTTTAATTTTTTTTTAACGTGCTGAAACTGCACTTTTCTGTTCCAAAATGAAGTGGAAACCTTCCCCACACTCAACGGGGGTCCCAGAAGGACCCAAAAATGGCAGAAAATTCCACTATGTAGATATATTGGTTTTTAGTAAAAAAGGTAAGGGGTTAACCTTATGTTTTTTTGATTTTTTTCAACTTGCTTAAACTGCACTTTTCTGCCCCAAAATGAAGTGGAAACCTTGCTGATGCTTATCGGGGGTCCCAGAAGGACCCAAAAATGGCAGAAAATTCCACTATGTACATATGTTGATTTTTGGCAAAAATGGTAAGGGGTTAACCTTATGTTTTCTTATTTTTTTCAACTTGCTTAAACTGCACTTTTCTGCTCAAAAA
Organism: Doryrhamphus excisus; assembly: GCF_030265055.1. Taxonomy (NCBI): domain Eukaryota; kingdom Metazoa; phylum Chordata; class Actinopteri; order Syngnathiformes; family Syngnathidae; genus Doryrhamphus; species Doryrhamphus excisus. The sequence continues at coordinate 13,510,010 of NC_080480.1, forward strand.
TGAAGTGGAAACCTTCCCCACACTCATCGGGGGTCCCAGAAGGACCCAAAAATGGCAGAAAATGACACTTGGTGGAGGTGTGGATTTTTGACAAAAAAAGGTAAGGGGTTAACCTTATGTTTTTTTAATTTTTTTCAACGTGCTAAAACTGCACTTTTCCGCTCCAAAATGAAGTGGAAACCTTGCTGATGCTTATCGGGGGTCCCATAAGGACCCAAAAATGGCAGAAAATTCCACTATGTACATATGTTGATTTTTGGCAAAAATGGTAAGGGGTTAACCTTATGTTTTTTTATTTTTTTCAACTTGCTTAAACTGCACTTTTCTGTTCCAAAATGAAGTGGAAACCTTCCACACAGTCATCGGGGGTCCCAGAAGGACCCAAAAATGGCAGAAAATTCCACTATGTACATATGTTGATTTTTGGCAAAAATGGTAAGGGGTTAACCTTATGTTTTTTAATTTTTTTTTAACGTGCAAAACTGCACTTTTCTGTTCCAAAATGAAGTGGAAACCTTCCCCACACTCATCGGGGGTCCCAGAAGGACCCAAACATGGCAGAAAATGACACTTGGTGGAGGTGTGGCTTTTTGACAAAAAAGGTAAGGGGTTAACCTTATGTTTTTTAGATTTTTTTCAACATGCAAAACTGCACTTTTCTTCTCCAAAATGAAATGGAAACCTTCCACACACTCAACGGGGGTCCCAGAAGGACCCAAAAATGGCAGAAAATGCCACTATATAGATATGTTGATTTTTGGTAAAAATGGTAAGGGGTTAACCTTATGTTTTTGTTTTTTTTTTCAACGTGCAAAACTGCACTTTTCTGTTCCAAAATGAAGTGGAAACCTTCCACACACTCATCGGGGGTCCCAGAAGGACCGAGAAATGGCAGAAAATTCCACTATGTAGATATGTTGATTTTTGGCAAAAAAGGTAAGGGGTTAACCTTAAAATACAAAAAAAAAATATTTGTATTTTAGCCATTTTTATGCAACCTCAGAAAGCTGGTAAATTACAAACTCGACTCCATGCCTTTTTATGTTTTTGTGCCGAACACCAACAGATAAAAAAAATAAAATTCCCAAAAAACATCTGAAATGGTCCGCTTTCCAAAGCAGGGCTGTGCTGTAAGTCCCTCTCAAGATGGCACCGTCCATATTATTGATCATCATCCCTCAGAAAGAGGACAGCTGCATGTCCAAACAAACGCTCTTGCCACAGGCTCTAGTGTTGTTACCATGGAGACATGTTGTTGTCATGCAGCCGGCCTGTGTATTGTAAATTGGAAGGGCTAAAGGCGCCCGGATCAGAACAAGTGATGTCCTCCATTTTGTCTCACACGGCGAGGACTGCACCATGTTTAATGCACATTGAGGTGAAGACAAGCCCTTTAGCGGCGCTTTCCTTCATCCTACTGGTATCGCCAAGAAGCCTGCCACTTGAAAAACACTCATTCCGTCTTCACTGGTGTCCATATGTGATTGGAATATATGATCAACTTATTTATGCGTCCCTGTGCCTTATGGCTTAACCACTGCTGCTGCTGCTTGAATGTCATTAAGGCAGACAATGTCTGTCACATGTCTGCCCGTTTCGACGCACGAGTACACTCGACAAAAATATAACACTTTTGTTTGTGTTCCTATCTATTATGAGCTGAACTTTAAGATCTCAAAGTTTACACATACATAAAAGGCCCACCTCAATTTTATGGAGAATGCGAATAGCCTCTCTATCTATTAATATGCCCCACTTTAACTGAATGTAAAAAATTAAAATGTTTACTCTTTAAGCTTAGCTTGTTAAAAATATTTTTAAAAAGCTATTAATATAAATATAAAAAATAAAATAATCATAATAAATACTAATAACTACAAAATGTCTGCAATGTTTACAATTCTAAAAAGACAGGCATTTTTTGGACACCTAAATGAAATCTAGCTACTATGTAGATTCAATAGAGGTAGCATAAACACTAAAATACATGTGAAGAAGGCACAACTGAAATGATGAAAAAAAATTGATATAAAATATGATAATACAGGTGTATACTTCTTAATAATGCCTTTTGTAAACATGCCTTTTTTGACACCTAAATTAAACTATAAATAAGAAGAAGGTGCGTGGTAGCTTGCTAGCGAGCTAACAAGCTATGTGTGGTATATAGATTTAATAAAAGCAGACATTTTTTTCAAATTAATTAAAAAAAAATATGTATAATATACAATGTAATTATAAATAGTTTTAATAATTAAAAATGTTTACAATTCTTAAGAAAACAGGCATTTTTTGGGACACATAAATGAAACTATAGATAAGGTATGTAGGTGGTAGCTAGATAGCTAGCTAACAAGCCAGGTACCATATATGGATTTAATAAAGGCACAATAAATGCAAAATATAAATATAAATACTACATAATATATAAATATATATAGACTATATAAATACTATAAATATAATTTTTTTATAATGAAGTATAATATACAATGTAATAGTAAATAACACACACACACAAAAATGCCCTTTAGCGTTCATTCATTCATTCATTTTCTACGTCACGAGGATCGCGGGGGGTGCTGGAGCCTATCCCAGCTGTCTTTCGCCGCGAGGTGGGGTACACCCTGGACTGGTGGCCAGCCAATCACAGGGCACATATAGACAAACAACCATTCACACTCACATTCATACCTATGGACAATTTGGAGTCGTCAATTAACCTAGCATGTTTTTGGAATGTGGGAGGAAACCGGAATACCCGGAGAAAACCCACGCATGCACGGGGAGAACATGCAAACTCCACACAGAGATGGCCGAGGGTGGAATTGAACTCGGGTCTCCTATTTGTGAAGCCTGTGTGCCAACCACTAAAATGTTTTATTTCCTTTTGTTTACAAATTTGGGTAATAAGAGTTTAAAAGTCAATATAGGGGTGTTATTTCATGTCTAGAGGGCTCTATTAATGCTTAAATAATTCATTTTTTACTGCTTATCCTCACGAGGGTCGCCGGGGTGCTGGAGCCTATCCAAGCTGTCTTCAGGCAAAAGGCGGGCTACACCCTGGACTGGTGGCCAGCCAATCACAGGGCACATATAGACAAACAACCATTCACACTCACGCCCTTTAAGCATTGTTTATAAAATTCTTCAAAAAACGGGCATTTTTTTGGGACACCTATACATGAAACTACACAGGAACTGCTTCATTCATTGCCATCTTAAGCACGTGTTCCTCTCAGCCTCCACACTCTCTCCAAAACAGGTCTGCTTTTAAGAAGCATGACTTTGTAACGGATGTCCTCCACACGTTTGAAATCTTTTTTTTCACCTTGTGGGAGAAACTTTGGGAAAATGTCTAATGAGGTCTTCAAATAGAAATAAAATCAAAGATGGTGGCTGCAATGTAATGAGCATATTTATTACAAATATCCTTTTTTTTTTAGTGTATTTCACTTTGTATACGTAACATATAGATACTATACTGGTACATACAATGCGGTGGGTTAATGCTTGAATGTGTCTTTATTTCAAGGTTGTTTGTCATCTTTATTTTGAATTATGAATTTTGAATTACCGTGATATGCATGCAGCACAGGTGATAGCCACGCTGCGCTAATAACGCTACCCAGGGAAAAGGCCACGTTGCCTTCGGTGGCCACGTGGGATCTAGATGAAGGGGATTCATGTGGTTTTGTGCAACACATCTACACAACTGTGAGAATTATGTGTGTGTGTGTGTGTGTGTTAGCTGTCTTAGCGTCTGGTGGTTAATGAGCAGCTGTCGGCCATCACTATTCATGAGCCCTGTCACTCACCTCAAGTCACTGCTCCCTCATTAACACACACACTTATCAACCTGGTCGTAACACGTGTAAACGTGTGTAAAAATGTTAAAATATGCTTCAGAGGAGTCCACGTCTTGAATAGAATTTAAATGGACGCATCGAGAGAAGATGGAAGTTCAGTCAACGCTTTGCTGCTCTTTCTTGTGGACGTTTTGGGAATGCAGTAGAAATGATGGTTTGATGTGTCTAAAAGAGAGACGAGTGGGACTCTAGCTAAACACCTCTGCTGCACGGTGGCGATGCTGCATATCTTTTAGATTGGTTTATTCTTTTTAATAACAAGCTACAGCTATACCGACATGTTTTTTTTTTTTTTAGTGTCAACTACTTAACATAATCCTCCAAGTCACTGCCCTGACTCCCAGGATACAATTAACTAAGCTAATTGCTCTGCGGCTAAAGACTGTCCTTTCTCGGACGCCGATTGCTCCTGTAAGTTACTAATCCTCACCTCCAAAAGCGGGAAATAAACTCAATAATCACCAAGGTCGAGGAGTATCTGAAGAAGTGACACACTTGAGTAGAGGAGAGCAGGAGAAGCCATGCTATCTGCTAAGCTACAATAATTCTTATGAAGTGTCAGAGGTCCAATAATAGCGTGCGGTCCAAAGTCAAGCCTTGATACTGGAATTTTGTGTTTTTAGTAGGGATGCTCCGATCTATCGGTCGGCAAAACCGTTCATTACGTTCAGTGAATCGGATCATTACGGTTCACTCAGTAAGAAGATCAGTTGATTCCGTTGATTCCGTTAATTTCATTAATTTCGGTCAATTGGTCCTTAGCCTGTGATCTCCCCCGGTGTATCGAGTCAGTCCGTTCACTCATGTTTACGTTGGTTCCGACTTACATATGAAGTGTCAGAGGTCCAATAATCGCGTGCGGTCCAAAGTCAAGCCTTGATACTGGAATTTAGACTTTAGTGTTTTTAGTACGGATGCTCCGATCTATCGGTCGTCAAAAACCGTTCATTCCGTTCAGTGAACCGGATCATTACGGTTCATTCAGTAAAAAGATCCGTTGATTCCGTTGATTCCATTAATTTCGGTCAATCGGTCCTGAGCCTCTGATCTCCCCCTGTGCATACACCCGGTAAGCCATATCGAGTCAGTCCGTTCACTAATGTTCACGTTCGTTCCGACTTATGAAGTGTCAGAGGTCCAATAATAGTGTGCGGTCCAAAGTCAAGCCTTGATACGGGAATTTAGACTTCAGTGTTTTCAGTAGGGATGCTCCGATCTATCGGTCAGCAAAACCGTTCATTCCGTTCAGTGAACCAAATCATTACGGTTCATTCAGTAAAAAGATCCGTTGATTCCGTTAATTTTGTTAATTTCGTTAATTCCAGTCAATTGGTCCTTAGCCCCTGATCTCCCCCTGTGCATAGACCCGGTAAGCCATATCGAGTCAGTCCGTTCATTCATGTTCACGTTTGTTCCGACTTATGAAGTGTCAGAGGTCCAATAATAGTGTGCGGTCCAAAGTCAAGCCTTGATACTGGAATTAAGACTTTAGTGTTTTTAGTAGGGATGCTCCGATCTATCGGTCGGCAAAACTGTTCATTCCGTTCAGTGAATCGGATCATTACGGTTCATTCAGTAAAAAGATCCGTTGATTCCGTTCATTTCGGTCAATCGGTCCTTAGCCTCTGATCTCCCCCTGTGCATAGACCCGGAAAGCCGTATGGAGTCAGTCCGTTCACTCATGTTCACGTTCGTTCCGACTCAACAGCGCGATGATGACGTACTTTGAAATCTGAAGTATTATGACTGCCCTCCGAATCCTAGCATCTCAGCTCTTCGATCCGGCGTTACGACGCCCCCGTCCGACGCTGCAATCGCAGTATAGTAGCAATAACACAAAATATAAGGTTTTTAATGGTTTTTACGATCTTGAGGTGCATTTAAAACGATAATAAAAAGTACAAAATATCAACAGATGCGTATTAAACATACAAAAAATATTACAATAAACAATAGAAATTGAAAAAGAATGAACAGCCGACAAGTGCCGGTTAATCTCTCGGTCTCGGTCTTTCAGTCAGCTAACCCCACCCACCTACAAAGCGAGGCACAACGATAGGATAAAACAGACAAGCACGCAGATCGTCCCGCCCTGCAAAAGGAACAGTGAACTGACTCTCCAGCCAATCCCCCACCAAAAAAAAGCATTTGCAACTGAACGGACTGAACGGGTATTTTAGGAGAGGTGACCTTGTTCATTCCGTTCACAAATAGTTATATTTTGACCCGTTCGTTCATGAGCGACACACCACTATCAAACCAGTTTCGTGAACTATCAGTTTCGGATGATTTTCGTGAAAAATCTAGTGATCGTGGAGCTTTAAAGAACCGTACGAGTCCATGGTTCTCGCCTGAAAAATGGTGGAGTGCCATCTCCGAGTCGGGAATGAGATCCTGACCAAAGTGGAGGTGTTTAAGTACCTCAGAATCTTGTTGATAAGTGAGGGAAGGATGGAACGAACAAGATCGACCAGCGAATTGGTTTGGCATCTGCAGTGATGCGGACTCTACATCGGTCGATCTACGTTCCTACCCTGAGCTTTGGGTAGCGACCCAAAGAACAAGATTGCGGATACAAAAATCCGAAATGAGCCCCTGCTTCTGATTAGCTGTTGTGCTACTTCAGTTCGATCGTTTGTAGCTGGGAGATGATGGTTTTTATTCCAAGCTCTTCAAGCGCTTACTTGGACTTCTTCCACGTGAAATATTAGTATGCCAAGTTATTTCGCTGCATTACAGCCTGGCCCGCTGCTTATTTTTTTTGTTTTCATGGTGCCTTTTGCCAGATCAAGACTTTGTTGGCTTTGCATGAGTCTCATTAAAGAGACTATAACTGTTTTTCAACCTTGACAATATGCAGAGGTCACCATTTTGATTTTTATTAATGCTTTGTTTTTCAGAGCTAATCACCTGTCATCATAAAGAAAGAATCTCCCCTAATCAATATTGCGCAAAGATGGAATCCATCACAAAACTAATTGATGTGCATAGAAGGGGGAGGGGGATTTCCATGCGGTCCAAACTGACCGTGGTCTGTCCCGGTCCTCTCTGTCCTGCTCCTGTTACCTCTGTCCAGATGACTGGCCATCTGTTTCGCTTTTTCTGGCTTCATTCACCGAGCATCGACTGGGACCCCACTGGAGGGAGCGGGGTTGAAATAAATAGGAAGTCAGTGACCATGAAGCGCTTCCTCACTCAGACTAAACACCAAAAGGAAGGTTCATTTCTTTTGCCAGAGCGTGTTTTTCATCCCTTATCTCAGAACCCAGGACACCTTTTTTGTCGTGCATACAGCCTATTTGATCTATTTTATAAAAGGAAAGTTAAAATGTAGTTAAAGGGGACCTTTTCATTCATTCATTTTTTTACCACTTATCCTCACAAGGGTTTGGGGGGGCTGGAATCTATGGGCGAGAGGCGGGGTACACCCTGGACTGGTCGCCAGCCAATCACAGGGCACATATACGCAAACAACCATTCACACTCACATTCACTGCGACATAGGGAAAGAGTGAGTAATTTTACTTTATTTTAGTTTAATTCTAGCGTGTATGACAGGTTAGGATTTGAAAATGCAAACATTGTCAGACTATGACAGGTTTAACCCTAGGACAGACTAATTCACATGGTTTGTGGTGAGAACAGCTAGGAAGTCAACCAATGTTTTACTTTATTTTAGTTTTATTGTACTCCTCCAACTAATAGGAAAAACTGGTTTGAAATTTGAGAACTGTCTCCAGCTTTTCCTTCTATCAAGTTTAACATTCATTCATCAACCCCCCTCCAAAGTCGCCAGCCAATCACAGGGCACAGATTGTAGCTGATGGGCAAAATTCCGAATAAAGTGCAGTTTTCCTTGAAGCACGTCCGAAACAAATCAACCATAGCAGCACCCTGGACTGGTCGCCAGCCAATCACAGGGCACATATACACAAACAACCATTCACACTCACATTCATACCTATGGAACTCACTGCGACATAGGGAAAGAGTGAGTTATTTTACTTTATTTTAGTTTAATTCTAGCGTGTATGACAGGTTAGGATTTGAAAATGTAAACATTGTCAAACTATGACAGGTTTAAGGGCAGCGGTTTCACCCCAGGACAGACTAATTCACATGGTTTGTGGTTAGAACAGCTAGGAAGTCAACCAATGTTTTACTTTATTTTAGTTTTATTATACTCCTCCAACTAATAGGAAAAACTGGTTTGAAATTTGAGAACTGTCTGCAGCGTTTCCTTCGATCAAGTTTAACATTCATTCATTCAACCCCCCTCCAAAGTCGCCAGCCAATCACAGGGCACAGATTGTAGCTGATGGGCAAAATTCCTAGAACAGCTAGGAAGTCAACCAATGTTTTACTTTATTTTAGTTTTATTGTACTCCTCCAACTAATAGGAAAAACTGGTTTGAAATTTGAGAACTGTCTCCAGCTTTTCCTTCTATCAAGTTTAACATTCATTCATCAACCCCCCTCCAAAGTCACCAGCCAATCACAGGGCAGATTGTAGCTGATGGGCAAAATTCCAAATAAAGTGCAGTTTTCCTTGAAGCACGTCCGAAACAAATCAACCATAGCATCACATTTTTGTCCATATTTCCAAATCAATGCCTTTGCTATGAGGAGCAGCAGCCGGGTGACTCTAAATTTCGAGATTTTGTGGGAAGCCACCACAAAGCACTCAGACATTCAGTGAGTCACCGGTCTCTCCGGGGACACAAAAAGGATATTAGCAGACAGGACAGGTCTTCAGATCTAATAAGAACAGAAGCCTAAGTGAAGATTCCGTATAGCCGATCTGTTCGTGCTGGGAATTCCGGCCTGGGTTTACCTTGAGCTGCAGCATAGTTGAGCATAGAGTTTTTTTTTCCTGGTTAAAAAGCACACTGCCTGTCTGTATTGTTTCACATGTATTCACAATGCTATCCACTATCATCAATGTTCCGGAAAAGCGTGTTACAACTTGACTTCTGTTAGTGAAACCACATGAACTGTCCAGCATAGTGCTTCTATCTAAGTATAGTTTGTGTAAAAGCAAGCACACACAAATAGAGGAAATAACTGCTAGTATCTCCTGCAGTGCTCCCAGCTCTATCTATATCAGGAACAGTAAAAAAAATAAAAAAAAAAAGCAATTTGCATTGTCACGCCAAGGCATGCTTGACTTCACTGAATAATTGCACTGCAGCTCTTGAAAGAGACATTGGCCCTGATATGTAATAAAAAGTCTTGAAGGGGTGCAGTGTGTATTCATAGTTCATGTTACAGTCTATGTACACTATGTTGGATGGTCCACTGCTACAATACAGGTGGCAATAAAAGATGAGCTCATGCCAATGATACCAATTATGGCCCAATAAAGCCATTTTGTGATAATTGATATACAGTCATCCCTTGCCACATTGCGCTTCAAATTTTATGACTTTATGCAATCACTGTTGTTCTAAAATATATTAGTTAATAACTGCAATTGGGGGCTGCATTTAAAAATATTTAAAATAAAAATAATAAATTCCCATAATTTTTTTAAAATAGTAATTACTTGTAATAAATATTTAAATAAAATATTTTTTAAAATTACTAATAAAATTAATATTAATAAATACATTTTTACAAATTAATTAAAAAATATCATTTTATCATTATCAAAATCATTATCATTTATCAAATTATCATATTTTAATAATTTAAAAAATTATCATTTTTTAAATTATTTTTATTCTGTACATATTAACTATATTTCAATAGTATATAGGCTGCACGGTGGACGAGCGGTTAGCACATAGGCCTCACAGCTAGGAGACTCTTATTATGTTTACTGTATTGTGTAGTGGGAGTGTAAAAGGTAACTATAGGGGTGTTATCTCATGTCCGGAAGGCTCTAATGATGTTAAAAATCACATTTATAAAAGGTCATAAACAGGTTTTCTATGCTCTACCTATACAAAATATTTGATTAATAAATAAGGAATCCTACTTCAGTGAAATTCACTTATCACGGTCGGGTCTGGACGTCCTGCCTGCCTCTTTCAGGTCCCTTAGCGGACCAATTTATAGTAACCAACACTAGCACAAGTCTTATTCATGTCTTAAAAGGTTTATTTGTTTTTATTATGTCTACTCTATTGGGTAGTGGGAGTGTAAAAATGACTATAGGGGTGTTATCTCATGTCCGGAAGGCTCTAATGATGTTAAAAATCACATTTATAAAGGTCATAAACAGGTTTTCTATGCTCTACCTACAAACATATTTGATTTATAAATAAGGAATCCTACTTCGGGTCGGGTCTGGAAGCCATTCATCAGTTAGGAAAATTGTCCTAAACTTCCAGGATATGTATCCTGTCAATATTTTGTGTTTATGTAAAGATGTACCATAAGTACATCATACATAATAACATCAATATTGCGTCCTACACTTAGTCTACTAACATACATGCGCAATCCATGCACTATGAGAACTTCAGTGCTAGCAGTACAGTCACTCCGGTCATCATTTTAAGATGTGTAGCGAAGCCTGCTTTTAGTCCATGTTATAAAAATCTTCAAAAATTAACGTGAGAACATCTCACTTGTCGCGTTTAATCATATTGTAGAAACATATTTCTGTTAGCTCATCATTAAAAAGTATGTCTTACATAACAGGGGACCTTTAAATGTGCTTTGACAAATAGGATCAAATAATCAGTGAAAGTTGGAGTAAGTTTATAAAAAACGGATGACCAGAAACTTTTCCAAATGGAGCCAACCCAGGCCAAATTCCGTCTTCCTGTCGCTTTGACTTCATGAGAATAATGCAAAAGCAGAGCTGAGAAAATAAAAAGACTCCTTGCCTCGCACACAAACACACACACTAACACAAACACACACTAAGTCCAGAGAAGTGCTGAGTCCACATTGCCTTCCGGCCAGGTCTGTTCGGCAGCTTGGGAATGTGGTATGGGAGATATTGGTCAGCACACAGAGAGAGGCAAATGAGGGCGTTTCATCATCTGGAGGGGGGGGGGGGGGGGGGGGCGAGGAAGGCAGCAAACAAAAGGAAATATAACCTCTTGAGTGTGTTCCATGGAAGGTTTTTGAACTGCTGCAATACCTTTAAGGCTGGGGGGGGCCCAATATTTTGCATCGAGGGCTGCATAGAGAAGTAAACGATTTAATTTTGGTAATAATTTGTTGAAAAAAAAAATAACATTGTAACTTCCACTGACTAAGACTTTTTTTTCTCACGCTTTGATGAGGTGATGTGGCTAATTTGTGATTGCGTGACATCTTGTGTCATTTTGCCCCCTCATCATCAAGAATGTGTGAAGAGGTGCATGTGATGCACAGCTTTCACATGCAATCTAGAGGCTTCTGTTCAGGTTCAGGTCTGCTAGAGGATCTTGGCAACATGGAGCCGTGTCAGGAGGTCCGCTGTCGCCGGCGGGTTTAGGGACAGCACTGGCTTAGGAGTCCATTTGCCTTAGGGTGGTGGGTGGCGCTTGGAGCGACAGCGAAAGAGGGAGAAAGACTTGCGGCGTATGTGGCGAGGGAATTGAGGATGACTTTAGGGGATTTAGCTAACCAGGAAAAGGACGAGGACAGCGCTGAATGACTTTTTCGGTAGGCTACTGTTGAACTAGTCGTCTTACACTTTTACTTTTTATATTGCGTAACAGGGTGTATTCCCCAGTATTTATTTTATTTTATTTTATTTCTATACATGGAAGCACATCAAGAGATCAACATCAATACAAATAGACGGTGTAGACATTGAAAGGGTGAAGGAAAATACATTTCTGGGGATCACCTCATATTACAAATATACAACATAAGGTGGCCAGAAATATTTCAATATTGAACAAAGCAAAAATTTTTCTCAATCAGAAATCACTCCACACTCTTTATTGCTCTCTGGTTCTACCATATCTTTCATATTGTGTGGAAATATATATTATAATAACGATAAAAGCAATCTTCACTCGCTAAATGTACTGCAAAAAAGGTCAGTAAGGATAATTCATAATGCCGCCTACAGAGAACATACTAACTCCTTATTTCTAAAATCACAAATACTTCAACTTGCTGATATAGTTCATCTTCAAACAGCTAAAATAATGCATAAGGCTAAAAATAACCAATTAGCTAAAATGTCATCCTATACTTCTCATATATAGCATTTCAGTATGTGGAATCAAACTATGGAATGGATTGAGTAAGACCCTCAAACAATGCACAACGATGAGCCAATTCAAGAAACAATACAAGCAGTTGATGTTTGCTAAATACAAGGATGAAGAGTCTTGAACCAGTCATGATGTGCTATACATATCACTATATTGACACTTACTATGGTACCCATTATGTCATTGGATGGTCATATCACCTTGTACTTCGGAACGTGACTAAAATAACATAAAAAACGTAAACTATATTATGAAAGCAGGAAGTGAACAAATGTAACAGTTACTGATTGTAAAAGTACCAGATGGAGGGGTAGGATTTAATAAGCTTTGCTTCTTCCTACTCCTTTTGGACATGTGGAACTGTGAACTGATTATGTGATGCATTCAATTGTAATCTGATGCATGTTCAAATGAAATAAAACCATTACCATTACATGCTGCTGTGATGCTCTGGAAGTTTCCGCCACACCGACAGACAAGACAGAGGAAAATAAATAGCAGCAGTTTTAAATTAAGCAGAAACTAAATGTAAACAACACATTTGTGCTGTTTGTTTCCCGCCACAGGAGATGTGGACGTTTGGATCCTTGGCCTGCCTCTCCTGCCGCATAATACATACATTGTGTTTTCATCCAGCTAAACACAAACAAAGTATATGCAGCTTACTCTGAGATGATGAAATGTCATGCTATGCAATGCAGGTGTACCTCAAGGCTCAATGATGGGTCCACTATTGTTCTATAGTTATATGAATAATCTTGGACAGAGTATTAAAAAATAGCTTTTCATTTGTACACAGTTTGAACTGCAAATCCAATAAGAATATTTGTGTAAGTCTATAGTAAGCATTGATAGACGCAAATACAGTAAATAACCTAATACACGGTTTTATTTATTATGTAAGATGCAAACACCCAGCAGCATGTAGAGATGCGGGTTCCTTCCACTAAGTTGTTAAACATTAGCTCCAGTATACTGCATAGCCTCCAACATTTGCACTCACACACGCAAATCCAACGTTTTTAGCCATCAAGCGAGACATGCAATCAAACAAGATGGGGATGCAGCCATGACAACTTGGAAATAAATCATTGATATTCCTCTGCCGAGGGTAACGCAGGCACATACAAAGCGACAGGCACCCTCAAGGGTCACGCACTCCCCCTTTTGTCTCCACCCCCCACCCCCCCAATGGATTGACCCGAGGGACAAAAGATAAATGGGTCATGTTTTGTTAGTGTTTACCTCACAACATGCAGTCGGCAGCTGTAGTACAGTGGATGGCGTCAGCATGCCATGACTCAACTTGGCTTTCACTCAACCTCAAAGTCTGCATTCATATTATTCACAGGCAGGATGCTTAGAGGGCACTCAGACAGTACAGTAAAATGCAATTAGAATTCTATTAGAAATATGTTGTTTTATGCATATTCCAGATTTTTTCCATTTATTTTATTTTATTTTCCATCCATCCATTTTCCTCCGCTTATCCGGGTCGCGGGGACAGCAGTCTTAGTAGGAAAGCCCAGACTTCCCGTTCCCCGGCCACCTCCGGCCACTAGATGCCCGAGCCACCTCAACTGAGTCCTCTCGATGTGAAGGAGAAGCGGCTCTACTCTACTCTATTTTATTTTCCATTTATTTGAACTTTAAAAGCGGCACGGCGGTCTAGTGGTTAGCGCGCAGACGTCACAGCTAGGAGACCAGGGTTCAATTCCACCCTCGGGCATCTCTGTGTGGAGTTTGCATGTTCTCCCCGTGCATGCGTGGGTTTTCTCTGGGTACTCCGGTTTCCTCCCACATTCCAAAAACATGCTAGGTTAATTGGCGACTCCAAATTGTCCATAGGTATGAATGTGAGTGTGAATGGTTGTTTGTCTATATGTGCCCTGTGATTGGCTGGCCACCAGTCCAGGGTGTACCCCGCCTCTCGCCCGAAGACAGCTGGGATAGGCTCCAGCACCCCCCGCGACCCTCGTGAGGAAAAAGCGGTAGAAAATGAATGAATGAATGAATGAACTTTAAAAAGTTATGATATATATTTGAGCCTATTTTTTGCCATTTAAATGTATTTCTATTAGGATTGTAGTAAAAAAATAAGAGTGAAGGCCCTCAATATAGAGCCAATCCATAAACAACGTGTTAATTTTATTTTTATTCATTCATTCATTCATTTTCTACCGCTTATCCTCACAAGGGTCACAGGGTTGCTGGAGCCTATCCCAGCTGTCTTCAAGGCTGAGAGGCGGGGTACACCCTGGACTGGTCGCCAGCCAATCACAGGGCACATATAGACAAACAACCATTCACACTCACATTCATACCTATGGAAATCACTGCGACATAGGGACAGACTGAGAAATTTTACTTTATTTTAGTTTAATTCTAGCGTGTATGACAGGTTAGGATATTAAAATGCAAACATTGTCAAACTATGACAGGTTTAACGGCAGTGATTTCACCCTAGGACAGACTAATTCACATGGTTTGTGGTTAGAACAGTTAGGAAGTCAGCCAATGTTTTACTTTATTTTAGTTTTATTATACTCCTCCAACTAATAGGAAAACCAGGTTTGAAACTTGACGGAACATTCATTCATTCAACCCCCCCTCCCCAAAGTAACCAGCCAATCACAGGGCACATATAGACAAACAACCATTCACACTCACATTCATACCTATGGACAATTTGGAGTCGCCAATTAACCTAGCATGTTTTTGGAATGTGGGAGGAAACCGGAGTACTCGGAGAAAACACATGCATACACAGGGAGAACATGCAAACTCCACACAGAGATGGCAGAGAGTGGAATTGAACTCGGGTCTCCTAGCTGTGAGGCCTGTGTGCTAACCACTCGTCCGACGTACAGGTCTATTACCGAGAATAGTAAACATAATAGAAAATGAGACATTTAAGACGTAAGTAACTGTCATTGGATTAAAATGCTAATGTGCTAACGGGCTAACCACACGGCGGCTGTGCAGCCTAGTTTTTTTTTAATGTATTTATTTCTTCATTCACACTCACTTGATATTAATTATTTGTAAGGGTGTCACAAGATCATAAGAGATTAAAATGTGGCAAGATTTCTCATTCAGAAAAATTCTCGTGGGCACAAGGCCAGGGATGATAATAAATTAATTCATCACCTAATGAATGAAAATGAACTTGATATATTAACATGCTCGTCCAACGCTTCCAAACAGGCAGTTTAGAACCGTGTTGACTCTGCATCTGTTTCAAGCACCTCTGCAGGTTTTGTTCCACAGAACATAAGAACGACCAAAACATAAGAAACATCTGAGTATGATGTCATGCAGTATGATGTCATCTACACCACTGCAAACGACAACCAGGTATCACTTCATATATCAATCAAGCACATTTGAGCATTACTGTATTATTCACTGTAAAGGCAGACTTTTGGATGCAGGTATACCTAATGAACTGTCCAGAAAAGGACTTCACTACAAGCTTCATCCCACTCTTTCATCCTGCATATATTTGGACTCATGCATAAAGAGACATCATAAATGCCACGCACGCACAAACGCACAGTGAGAGAAAAAAAAAAAGAGCGAGAGAGAGAGAGAGAGAGAGAGAGGGATATGTACATGATGTCTTGTGTAATTTGCTGCCCCTAGCGTCTGCACGTTGCAATTACAGCAACTCACCTTCCAACCCTTGCGCCTCTTTTCTCCAGTGCAGGACAGAGAGGAGGACCGATGACAGGGAGAGACATCTGGACATTTTAAGGTCTCTCACTGTCCCTCTCCTTTCTCCCTCTGCTGCCTGCTACTGGAGCTTTTTCTTTTATTATTATTATTTTTTAAATTTAAATAAGCCTCAACACCACGGTAGCTCCGCAGAGGCAGAGCCGCCTGCGCGAGGCTCACAGCTGCGCTGCGTCCCCGGGTGCTGTGGTGATGAGGCTGGTGGTGCACGGAGCCGGCCAGTGTTGAAGAAAAGAGCTCAGCGGCAGCAGAAAAAGAAGAAGACGAGCAGAAGAAGAAGAAGTGGCGAGTGTGCGAGAAGTGTTGTCAGCTATCATTTCCACTATAAGGATGCATCTTCTCAGTGCCATGTTCCTACTTGTGATGTCAGCTGTCATGCCTTGTCAGGTAGGAAACGTTAAGTCAACTTTGCATGTCAATCAGTGGTCACTGTTGAATCCAAAATGTTTTTTTTAATTAAATTTTTTTTTAGGTGTGGCTTTCATTCTTATAGTCAATTGAATTTTAATATGGAAGGATACAAAAATTGTGTTCAGTTTTAGGGTTGAAATGTTGGGTGTCGACTTGTTGGAGTGTACACACCTTGACATGCACAGTGGCTCCTGTGTCCAGTCGTGTGTCGTCTGTGTCCAATGCCCACTTCATTAGGTATACCTGCACAAAAGAGAATACTCAGGTTAGCTTAACACTGTATTGAATCTTTTGAAGGTAATCTTTTGTACCTAATGTTTTGGTGAATTATTCATTCATTCATTCGTTTTCTTGGAGAGGGGATGCTGGAGCCTATCCCAGCTGTCTTGGGGCGAGAGGCGGGGTACACCCTGGACTGGTCGCCAGCCAATCACAGGGCACATATAGACAAACAACCATTCACACTCACATTCATACCTATGGAACTCACTGCAACATAGGGAGAGAGTGAGTAATTTTACTTTATTTTAGTTTAATTCTAGCGTGTGTGTGTGTGTGTGACAGGTTAGGATTTTAAAATGAAAACATTGTCAAACTATGACAGGTTTAACGGCAGCGATTTCACCCCAGGACAGACCGATTCACATGGTTTGTGGTTAGAACAGCTAGGAAGTCAGCCAATGTTTTACTTTATTTTAGTTTTATTATACTCCTCCAATTAATAGGAAAACCAGGTTTGAAATTTGACGGAACATTCATTCATTCATTCATTCATTCATTCACCCCCCCCCCCAAAGTCGCCAGCCAATCACAGGGGACATATAGACAAACAACCATTCACACTCACATTCATACCTATGGACAATTTGGAGTCGCCAATTAACCTAGCATGTTTTTGGAATGTGGGAGGAAACCGGAGTATGGTAACTGGAATTGAACCCTGGTCTCCTAGCTGTGAGGTCTGTGCGCTAACCACTCGAACGCCGTGCCGCCCATTTTGGTGAATGATTTGAATGATTAAATAGTCCGTTGTTCTTATGTTTATTATTGTGGTGAGCATCATACAAGCAACCTAATACAAGGCTGTTGAACCTAGTTGTTCTTAAGGCCATATTTTCGGCGTCTTGAGTATTTTGAAAAACGCCTGATAAATAAAATGTATTAGTATTATTATTATTCTCAGAAATCAAAGATCCTCCGCAACACGTTTTGCTTTCCTACTGAAAAAGACCTCAATATATGACAGGGCCACACCCGCAAAAACACGAGTTAATGAGTCAGAAAATGACTGTTGTGTAAGGCCCTCTTAAAAAAAAAAAAAAAAGCTAGTCAGAGATCCTCTATATGTGACATCACACACAACATCAGCATTTGGGAACAACCATGAAGGGGAAAATATAAGTCTATTTGTGGCAGCATTGGATAAACAACTATGGTGTGTTCAAGGGCCGCAAAGTTGGAATAAAAACTCAAACAAACACAATGAACCATAACAAAAAAAAGTATTTTTTTTCTAAAATCAAATTCTAAGTAGTTATTTCCAAAACTATTTACTGACAGTTTTGCATGCCCGGTTCAGCCATGCAAGCCATGGTGGTTGGAGACCTCTATGCTAGACTTCCTGCAAAAACACAAGTCAAACATCCTCTATAACAGAGGCCCGAATCGTGGGCGGCAAAGTGCGTTGGTGTTCGAGCCCTTGTTGGCTGTAATGTGCGATGGCAAGGCGAAGTTGGGTGTCAAAAAAGTTGTTTTTTCTTTCATGTTGAGCTATTACAACGTCAGCGCTCAACTAAATAAGAAGTTGGCCCCCCTTTGGACCACATTAAAAAGCCATAAAGCCATAAAAGCCATAGCATTTCAGTATGTGGAATCAAACTATGGAATGGATCCAGTAAGGACCTCCAACAATGCACAACGATGAGCCAATTCAAGAAACAATACAAGCAGTTGATGTTTGCTAAATACAAGGATGAAGAGTCTTGAACCAGTCATGATGTGCTATACATATCACTATATTGACACTTACTATGGTACACATTGTCATTGGATGGTCATATCACCTCATACTTTGGTACGAGGTACATTATTTAAAAAAAAAATAAAAATGAAAAAATAACCTTAACCTGTATTATAGAAAGCAGGAAGTGAACAAATGTAACAGTTACTGATTGTAAAAGTACCAGATGGAGGGGTAGGATTTAATAAGCTTTGCTTCTTCCTACTCCTTTTGGACATGTGGAACTGTGAACTGATTATGTGATGCATTCAATTGTAATCTGATGCATGTTCAAATGAAATAAAACCATTACCATTCCCATTATCATTACGGACAAACTGCAACAACTAGTGATGGTTTTAAAGACCTACTGCAATAACACAAGTCAAAGATCCCCGAAAAGATGCTCTGCAAAAGAGCTAGCTTAACATAAGTCCACATTATGAGTAGGGTCCACATTTTGGACCTGAGGTGTATGTAATATTGTGGCAGGTGAGTCTCCCAACACATCTTGTAGAAAAGCGTGCGTTGGTTTTGTTTTGGCTACAACTCTGACGGGTGGCGATGTGACAGTTGTAAAAGTGACGCGGGGCACGGTAAATTATTTGACCCAGAAAAGCTTTGGAGTCAAAAGAGAGGAGCGTGTGAAGTGGCAAAAAAAACAAAAAAAAAAACAAAATGGTGTAGGGGGGGTTGGGGGGGTCGGGCTGGTCACTATGCACATCTTTTGACAAGACGACAAAAGCGTCTGCTCCCTTAATGCGACAGACTAGTCTAGTGATGATGGGAGGGCTGGTCGCCTTGGAGCTGCAGCGGTAGCAGCAAGCAACATTCAGCACCACGGACAGCGCTGCATCATTTCTTCTGCATGGACATGCAACCCACCACAATTTAGTAACATTATCCGCAAATACGATTTCGATAACTAACTTTTTGTGTTAACCTAAAGCCTTTTGCTTCCCATTGGCCCTCGAGACATGAATCTTCTAAATGTCCAATGAGAATGAACCACAGGCACTAATTTCTATTTAATAGCCTATCATTAAGTCTATCAGTCATAAAAGAGTTTGATCCATCGGTCTGAGAAAGAGCAGCACATGAGGGCTGTGACATTTAGAAACTGTGTGGATCTTGTTTTATGGCGCTCCATACTGGCTACCGGTGCTTTACATCTTATGTGGTATAAACACATGACCTTTACAAAGCCACAAGAGGATCACAAACATACTGGAGTCGACCTATATGGAACCTTTGATATCATTAAAGTAAATATCTTGTGCTGAGTAACATATAGTATGTTTTTTATTTGTTTTGACTGGACATGACATTTTTTTATTACTGTCATTTATTATAATTATTATGTCTTACTGTGTAGTATTTTTAATACATTTTAAATACATCTATTTATTGAAATATATGGGACATTTTTGTTAATTGTAGCTGTTTTTGGATGTATTTTGTTTCATTTATTAGTTCAATTTATTCAGTGACAAAGGTAGATAATTACAAAAAATTATTTAGCTTATTTCTGCATTTAATTAGAATTTTTGGATTGGACAGTTTCCCTAAAAAATCTATTTAGTTCGTTAAATAACAGTCAAATACATTTATTCAGATGATTTTCTGAATAAAAAAAAATAGTATATAAATATAATAGTATATAAATAGTATATTCATTCATTCATTTTCTACCCTCATGAGGGTTGTGGGGAGTGCTGGAGCCTATTCCAGCTGTCTTTGGGCGAGAGGCGGGGTACACCCTGGACTGGTGGCCAGCCAATCACAGGGCACATATAGACAAACAACCATTCACACTCACATTCATACCTATGGACAATTTGGAGTCGCCAATTAACCTAGCATGTTTTTGGAATGTGAGAGGAAACCGGAATATTACGAAAAATTATTTAGCTTATTTCTGCATTTAATTTGAATTTTTTGATTGGACAGTTTCCCTAAAAAATTTTTTTTGTTAGATAAATACATTTATTACGATGATTTTCTTGATTGGACAGTATATTCATTCATTCATTTTATATCCTCATGAGGGTCACGGGTGTGCTGGAACCTATCCCAGCTGTCACCCTGAACTGGTCGCCGGCCAATCACAGGGCACTTATAGACAAACAACCATTCACACTCACATTCATACCTATGGACAATTTGGAGTCATGGACACAAGATAAAGTGTCTCTCTAATTTTGAGTGCCACTGTATTTATTTAATCAATCAGTTAGTATTCATATGTAATCTCATCAAAAACATATTTTTTTTTTCAACTGGACAGGTCCTGAGGCAATTATGATAATTTATTTATTTGTGTATTTACTTATTTAAGATTTTTCAAGTTGTTCTTAGAATAAATGCATGGGGGAAAGTAATAGCTGATGACTCAGTGTTAGTTATATCCTCCCGCTTCTTTAGTCAGTCCTATAATTGGCCTTAAGGGACAATTTGTTATAAACGCTTGCATTAAATATTCAAAAAGGGCTGAATGAAATCGCAATGCCATTCGTCTCGGGCAGATTGCATTGAAATAATAAAGAATTGATGACTCCTTGCGTATATGTGGAGGCGCCATGGAGGCAGTTATGCTGTTCTCCATATTTTTGGGGATGAAATATTTACAGAGCTTTAATGAGACAAATGTTCATTTGCCGCATGTGTTGGTTAAGTACGCATAACGCCCGGGGGTCTTTCATCATAGTGATGGACACATGCTTGTGTAGTCTTTGTTTGTTACTCGACAGTACATGAGAGCAACAATGAGAGGTGAGCTAGATTTATTTCTTTCATTTTCGACTAAAGTTAGCAGCTTTATCGGAAGGGCTGGAAATGTTATCTTCAAGGGGTGTCCCACTAGAGTTTAGGGAGGGGGAAATTAGTGGTCGAGGGTGATGGATGCTGACTTGTTGCGGGTTTTGCAACACAAAACTCCAAAAGTGCAGAGGAACATTAAAAGAAATGAATTGGCCTCTTGTAATTGGCTGGATTTTGCGGGAATCTAACAGTAAAAAAAAGTTCCACCGTTGTCCTCACGCACAAATGTTATTGTTCCTTCCTCTCAAACTTTTTACATCAACCTTATTATTTCTAGATATTTATGTTATGCTGGTCATGAGGTGTCAGTAATGTCACATTAGCCACCGCAAGAAGTCCAGGAATTAAAAAAAAACAACAAAAAACTCCCCCAATGGGCTGCACAGTGGATGAGTGGTTAGCGAGCAGGCCACACAGCTTTGAGACCCGAGTTCGATTCCATCCTCTGTGTGGAGTTTGCATGTTCTCCCCGTGCATGCGTGGGTTTTCTCCGGGTACTCCGGTTTCCTCCCACATTCCAAAAACATGCTAGGCTAATTGGCGACTCCAAATTGTCCATAGGTATGAATGTGAGTGTGAATGGTTGTTTGGCTATATGTGCCCTGTGATTGGCTGGCCACCAGTCCACGGTGTACCGGTGTACTCTAGCTCAAAGTGAGCTGGGGTAGGCTCCAGCATAAACCAACGACCCTAATGAGTATATAGGTGGCATAAAAAACGGATGGATGGATTTATGTTTAACACTAGTCAAAATTTTGGACACACTTTCTAATTGAATAACATACCAAAATGTCTCTATATTTTGGACCTATAGTGGATTAAAACTACAGTAATCCTTCATTTATCACAGTCAATTGGTTACAGTGAATTTCAATGAAGTAGGAATCCTTATATATACACATGGAACGCTGTTTAGAACCTTCTAAATACAATTTATATAACACTATAAGAGCTTTCTAGATATGACATAACACCCCTATAGCCACCTTTACATTCATATTATCCAATATGACATAATGTTAGCATTGGGGGAGTTCATTCATTTTCTACCGCGTATCCTCACGAGGGCCGTGGGGGGTGCTGGAGCCTATCCCAGCTGTCTTCAGGAAAGAGGCGGGGTACACCCTGGACTGGTGGCCAGCCAATCACAGGGCACATATAGACAAACAACCATTCACACTCACATTCATACCTATGGACAATTTGGAGAGCATGCTAACTTGCATGGGGAGAACATGCAAACTTCACACCGAGGGTGGGATTGTACTCGGGTCTCATAGCTTTGTGGCCTGCGAGGTAACCACTCATCCGCCGTGCAGAGTTAATTGACTTCCAATGCATTTTAGTTGATTTTATGATTTATGCTTGAAAATGCTTAATTTAGGCCAAAAAAAAACTTTTTCCAGCATGAAGTACTACTTCTTATTAGTACAAGTAACAACTTTTTACACCACCTCAGTGTTTTTTTGCCACAGTTTAGCTCTTGTCTTGTAATTGGCAATAATACACAATTCCAATGTTATGGCATATGACGAAATGGAGCCAGCGGCACCAGTACCACAGTTTAAGTATTAATACTGCCAAGCAGCCATTTAGCCTGAATCTTCTATCGGTGATAGGCTGCCTCAGCGCTTGAGGACAAGAACATCAGACCTTGAAGAAGGCAGGGCTAACAGCTGCATGCATGGGCTTATATCCAATTCGGACATCTGTGATGAGTCCAAAAGGCCGCTGTCCGCTGACCTTTTAGCCAAAACAAAAAACCCACATCTGCTGCTTCTCACTAGATAAAAGTGCCTAGAAAGCTGTCGGATTGTGGCCTAAAAGTCTATTACACTGCAGTCTCACACGAGTCAATCCACCGCCATTACCAGCAGCTCTCTAGGGTTGTTTTTAATAGACAAAGCAGGTGAGATTGCATGGGGCTTCTCTGCATTGTGCATTAGAGGAGGGTATTGGTCCCCTAATAAATAGCATCAGGCTTAGTGTTATTTATTTACCGTACGTGTCCTGCGTTCTAGATGATGACAACATGATTGTTAGTGTGTATGTGTGTGTATGTGTGTGTGGAAGTGGGTTTGATGGTCCACTCAACACACGTCTGTTACCGCCTCACAATCAGCCACAAGTAATGGGAGTGCATTATGATGGAGTCTTGTTATGGGCGGATTGAATAGCGGACACTGATAATGATGAGCTAAAAGAGATGCGGCTTATTCTCACTAGGCGTGGGGGTAACTCTGGAGCCTATCCCAGCTGTCTTTGGGGGAGAGGCGGGGTACACTTTTAAACAATTTGCATTGTTTATGTATGGAAACTACCTTTACCCTTGATAGGATTTATGATGATTTCCTATGTTGACATTGTCTTAAATAAATATTCATTCATTTTCTACCACTTATCCTCACGAGGGTTGCGGGGGTGGTGGAGCCTATCCCAGCTGACTTCGGGCGGGAGCAGGGTACAATTTGCTTTACATTTTTATGTATGTAAACTACCTTTACCCTTGATAGGATTTATGATGGCGGTATTACTTCCTATGTTAACATTGTTTTAAATAAATATTCATTTTCTACTGCTTATCCTCAAGAGGGTTGCGGGGGGTGCTGGAGCCTATCCCAGCTGACTTCGGAGGAGAGGTGGGGTACACTTTTAAACAATTTGCATTGTTTATGTATGTAAAGTACCTTTACCCTTGATAGGATTTATGATGATTTCCGATGTTAACATTGTTTTAAATACGTAAATATTCATTCATTTTCTACCACTTATCCTCACAAGGGTTGCAGGGGGTGCTGGAGCCTATCCCAGCTGACTTCGGGCGAGAGGCAGGGTACACTTTTTTCACAATTTGCATTGTTTATGTATGGAAACTACCTTTACCTTTGAAAAGATTTATGATGGCGGTTTTATTTTCTATGTTATATTCATTCATTTTCTACCGCTTATCCTCACAAGAGTTGCGGTGAGTGCTGGAGCCTATCCCAGCTGACTGAGGGCGAGAGGTGGGGTACACTTTCAAACAATCGTTTAAATTACATTGTTTAAATAACCTTTACTCTTGATCGGATTTATAATGATTTCCTATGTTAACATTGTTTTAAATAAATATTCATTCATTTTCTACCGCTTATCCTCACAAGAGTTTGGGGGGGATGCTGGAGCCCATCCCAGCTGACTTCAGGCAAGAGGGCGGAGTACACTTTTTTTCACAATTTGCATTGTTTATGTATGTAAACTACCTTTACCCTTGATAGGACTTATGATGATTTCCTATGTTAACATTGTTTTAAATAAATATATTTCAGTTAAAAGTTAATGAAAAACTAACTGAAATACGGTATTGATGTTTGTTAAATAGGGTAACAGGTAGAGGGGCATCGTGTGGGTGTTTGTGTCCACTTCATCCTGCATAAACATGCAGCCATTAATTACACTGATATCAACAGTACGCCCACAGACAAAGAACATCTCTGGTGTTTGCTTTTTCCCCTGCTTTGTTGTTTGAAATCCAACAGTTTCTTTTCCCGGGACGGTGCGGCATGTAATCCGTAAATGACCGTTTACTCATTCCGAGCCACAGACCAGCCGCCGCTTCCTGGCGGGCTCTATGCGGGCTCCAAATGACCTCTGTGGTTGTTTCGTAGAAGAAAAAAAAAAACCTCGAGCCCTGTTGTCCTAACGTGACCATTAGTGCCACCATGCACCGACTCTCGCGTGGCTCGTAATTGTCATTCCAAAAGGTCTTTAAGGTCTTGTTTACTAGGAACACCATCAGTTCTCTCTTGTAAACAAAAGGGACCTTTTTTTTTTTGCATTCGGTGTTACATGTGTATCAGCTGGACGGGTGAGATGAATATCATGCTTATATCTTGTCGTATCGCAGCCCCCCTCCTGCCCTCCTTTCCTTCTGTGCCAGTGTGCTGCAGGGTACAGGACTCCCAGAGGTTCGCATCTGTGACTCTAAGCAAGAGTGACATTCCTCTGACAACACCCTGACCAGGGACACACATGCACACGCACGTGCACAAGCCATTTAACACACACACACAAACACTTATCTGTCTATGTCTCTCTGCCTTCTGCCGGAGAGTTCACAAGCATGTCAGCGATGGGATACGAGTCAAAGAGCGGGCGACGAATGGAATGGATACGAATGGGGCCGCGAGGGCTGTGGCAAGCATTTTTTATTCACCAGGAATAAGTTGGATATATATATAGAGTAGTCAGTGCACAGCTTGTATAGCTGTATAGAGTTACTAGCCGACACGTGTGTATTACTGTCTAAATACAATACTTCTCTACAAGAGCGGAGAAATATGATCTCAGGGAAGAACTACATTTGAAACACTTCTATGCTAGGACTACGTTAAAAAGCCATAGCATTTCAGTATGTGGAATCAAACTATGGAATGGATTGAGTAAGACCCTCAAACAATGCACAACGATGAGCCAATTCAAGAAACAATACAAGCAGTTGATGTTTGCTAAATACAAGGATGAAGAGTCTTGAACCAGTCATGATGTGCTATACATATCACTATATTGACACTTACTATGGTACCCATTCTGTCATTGGATGGTCATATCACCTCGTACTTCGGTACGTGATTAAAAAAATAAAATAAAATAAAACATAAAAAACTTTAAATTAATTATTAATTTTATTCAATATTTTATTAAAAATAAAAAATTATATATGTTTTATTAAATATATTTTATTTTATTAATTTATTAAATTAAATCCTTCATTTTCCTATGCTTTTCCTCACGAGGGTCGCAGGGGGTGCTGGAACCTATCCCAGCTGTCTTTGGGCGAGAGGTACACCCTTGACTGGTCGCCAGCCAATCACAGGGCACTTATAGACAAACAACCATTCACACTCACATTCATACCTATGGACAATTTGGAGTCGCCAATTAACCTAGCATGTTTTTGGAATGTGGGAGGAAACCGGAGAAATTTAATTTAAGTTAAGTTAAATTAAAAATTAAATTAAAAATTAAATTAAATTAAATTAAATTAAATTAAATTAAATTAAATTAAATTAAATTAAATTAAATTAAATTAAATTAAATTAAATTAAATTAAATTTAAAATGCAGGAAGTGAACAAATGTAACAGTTACTGATTGTAAAAGTATCAGATGGAGGGGTAGGATTTAATAAGCTTTGCTTCTTCCTACTCCTTTTGGACATGTGGAACTGTGAACTGATTATGTGATGCATTCAATTGTAATCTGATGCATGTTCAAATGAAATCAAACCATTACCATTACCAAATATCTGGCAACACAACACAAGTAAGTAGCAAGATAATGGAGTGCATGATTGTTACCAGCACACATACACACAGATTCTAACCAGTACTGAACACATGAACCAGCTCATCATGAAGGAGTGGAAGACTACAACCTGTGTAGATGTGTTCGATTCCATGCCCGAGAGGTTAAAGCAGTGCTTAATAACCATAATGCTCACACTATTCACTTGGGAGGTTTACACAATAACAAATGTGGATTCATTTTCAGTACTGATATAATGTACACGCTGTACACGGACTATGAAGTATATCCGAGCTGTGTAGTACTGTATTGTTCCTTGAAAAATGTCAAACAAAAGAGGGGCACTGCAGTATTATAGGCACCTCCGGACCAAAGTTGTGAGCGACCTTGCCTTTCCCGCTCCATGAATCTTTTATGAGGCTGCCAATGTGGCTTTCTGACTAGAAGATTGGAATATAAATATGAGCTGTTGTGCCCACAGCTCCTGCACGGATACAAAAGGGTGGAGGAGATTGCTGCTAATTGAGAGTTTCATCACAAGACAAAAGGTATCAGAGAAAGAGTAGGACAGGAATAGACCGTTCCCCCCACCTGGAATTTTTCCCTTCTCCTGTCGAGTTAATTACGTTTTGCTTATGCCATTTTTTCCCCAAGTATTGTACCCGGAATGGCCTGTCTGAATGCCAGCGGATACGCTCGTCCTCTTCCTCTCCGCTTTGTATCCCCTCCTTGAAAATTCTATGATCCATGCCACTATTATCCCAGAGCATCCTCTCCTCGCCACCATAAATGTGACAGATGTCCGCCCCCCCACCCCCTACCCACCCCACTGTGTTGAAAGCCCACTTCTCAGTAGCACCGCTTTTATTTCCAGCTAATGAGGGATGAGAGCTTGACGACATGGCGGAAGTGGGAAGCATTTAATCGATGCTGGTTTCCCGCTCGGTGCTGTCAAAGCCGCTCGACGATGAGGTGACTCGGGTCCTACCTGGGCGTGGGTGGCTGGGCGACCATGGAGAGGAATGTGTGTGTTTTTATCCAATCAAAAAAAGTGATCGGTCCCTCTTGTGGGCGCGGCTTTCCCTGGATGATATTACAAGTCAATCTCGCTGACAACTTCCACCCTCCACATAAAACTAAACTTTCTCCAGGTACTCCGGTTTCCTCCCACATTCCAAAAACATGCTAGGTTAATTGGCGACTCCAAATTGTCCATAGGTATGAATGTGAGTGTGAATGGTTGTTTGTCTATATGTGCCCTGTGATTGGCTGGCTGGCGACCAGTCAAGGGTGTACCCCGCCTCTTGTCGGAAAACAGCTGGGATAGGCTCCAGCATACCTGCGGCATAGAAAATGGATGTATGGGTTTGTGTGTTTCTTGTTTTGGATCATTATTTGTAAATAAGTAAATAAAAGTAAAGTAAATAAAAGTAAATAAAAATACATGTAAAGAGTAGAACAGAAACAAACAAAACGACTGAATAAAAATAAAACATGGATGGATGAGTTTGCGTGTTTCTCGTTTTGGATCATTATTTGTAAATAAGTAAATAAAAGTAAAATAAATAAAGTAAATAAATTAAATGAAAGTAAATGAAAATATAATAAAATATGTCTATATGTGCCCTGTGATTGGCTGGCGACTTTGGGGGGGGGGGGGGGGGGGGGGAATGAATGAATGAATGAATGAATGAATGTTCCGTCAAATTTCAAACTTGGTTTTCCTATTAGTTGAATAATAAATAGCATAATAAAACTAAAATAAAGTAAAACATTGGTTGACTTCCTAGCTGTTCTAACCACAAACCATGTGAATTAGTCTGTCCTAGGGTGAAATCGCTGCCGTTAAACCTGTCATAGTTTGACAGTGTTTGCATTTTAAAATCCTAACCTGTCATACACGCTACAATTAAACTAAAATAAAGTAAAATTACTCACTCTTTCCCTATGTCGCAGTGAGTTCCATAGGTATGAATGTGAATGTGAATGCTTGTTTGTCTATATGTGCCCTGTGATTGGCTGGCGACCAGTCCAGGGTGTACCCCGCCTCTCGCCCGAAGACAGCTGGGATAGGCTCCAGCACCCCCTGCGACCCTCATGAGGAAAAGCGGTAAAAAATGAATGAATGAATACGTAGATATTCAGAACTTTCCTGTTAGTAGTAATCCAAAGCAGCGCTTCTACTGTAATCCTGCTGTATTTTTTCACGCGTACATCTTAGTCAGTGAAGCATCCATGGGTGGGCGACCCTGGGGGGTATTGTGGGTGAAGTGTCTTGCCAAAGGACACAACAACAGTGCCTGAAATAGAGGAAGCAGTATTTAACCCGGGAACCCTCCGGTTACTGGATGACTACCTCCTGCTAATTAGCAATTAAGGGAGAGGAAATGAAGGACAGAATAATATTTTACATTGGTCGAATAATAATAATCATAATAATGAATGATCCTCCACACTGCTGTGGACAAATAAAAGGGATTGTATCGCTGTTCAGAGGAGCCCCCGCCCACAAAAGTGACAGCGGTTCGTAAAAGTGCAAATCCAAAAATGGTAATTGGTAATGGTAATGGTTTTATTTCATTTGAACATGCATCAGATTACAATTGAATGCATCCCATAATCAGTTCACAGTTCCACATGTCCAAAAGGAGTAGGAAGAAGCAAAGCTTATTAAATCCTACCCTTTCATCTGGTACTTTTACAATCAGTAACTGTTACATTTGTTCACTTCCTGCTTTCCTAATATAGTTTAAGTTTTTTTATGTTTATTTTTACATTTTTTAAATTAAATTAAATTAAATTAAATTAAATTAAATTAAATTAAATTAAATTAAATTAAATTAAATTAAATTAAATTAAATTAAATTAAATTAAATTAAATTAAATTAAATTAAATTAAATTAAATTAAATTAAATTAAATTAAATTAAATTTAATTAAATTTAATTTAATTTAATTTTTGTCACAAGTACGAGGTGATATGACCATCCAATGACATAATGGGTACCATAGTAATTGTCAATATAGTGATATGTATAGCACATCATGACTGGTTCAAGACTCTTCATCCTTGTATTTAGCAAACATCAACTGCTTGTATTGTTTCTTGAATTCGCTCGTCTAATTGCATCCGAAGGTTGAAAACTGCAAACAAAACTTCTGAATGTGCTGCTTGCAAATGTTTTTTGTGTTGGATTGGATAAAAAGACACACATTTCCCCCCATGGGCAGCCACCACCAGTCACTACTGCATATCAAGCAGGCGCGAGGAAAAGGCAGAGCGACGCAAAACATATCTGTGTGTGTGTTTGAATTGCAGAAAGGAAATTTGTAGGATTGAGGCCGGTGGTCAACACCAGGGGTTCTAGGAATAGCAGGCACTCGGAATGAAGAAGAAAAAAAAAAAGCCGACACGGCTGGTGCACGAAAAGTGGAGATAACAAGCGAGGAAAGACGAGAGAAGAGCATCCCGGCTGTGCCTGCAGGGTTATTATTGCTCCCATTCCAAGCAAAAGCAGAACACTTCTTTTTACATTTTCAAAACAAACACAGGCTCTCATTATAGAAGTAATGAAACGTGCTTCACATCGCTTCATCAGTGCAGGATTCATTGGTCGCTGAGAACGGACTAACTATTTGCTGTTCAAATGGAGTGCGGCAGAGACTAGCTGTATATACGGTTTGATTTTGGTGGCGATTGGATCAAGGACCCAAGAGTCCATTCAGGTACTAAGTTTACGGAAAAGCCCATATAAATGCCTAAACAAAATTTGACTCAGGCTCAGATACGTGGCATGGAGGTCGGATCCCAAGATCAGGGTTCCTAGAACAAGGCAAGCTCCGATAAGATTAATTCATTCATTTTCTTCACGAGGGTCGCCAGCCAATCACAGGGCACATATAGACAAACAACCATTCACACTCACATTCATACCTATGGACAATTTGGAGTCGTCAATTAACCTAGCATGTTTTTGGAATGTGGGAGGAAACCGGAGAACCCGGAGAAAACTGGGAGAACATGCAAACTCCACACAGAGATGCCCGAGGGTGGAATCGAACTTGTGTTTCCTACCTGTGTAGCCTATGTGCTAACCACTAAATGCACACAGGCACAGAATAAACCACAAGAGAAAACAGTCTGAGAGGACAAGGTGACAACTAGCAGCACTAGCATAGCTTTGTTAGCTACAGTGCTAATATTACACTCATTTGAACAGCAGCATCATGCTAGGTACGTTAGCCTCTTTGCTGAAAAAAATGATCACAGTTACAACTCCCACATCCGGATGTGTAGTTGACGGGCTTTCTTTTAAGATGTGTAGCGAAGCCTTGTTCATTCATTCATTTTCTACCACTTATCCTCACGAGGGTCGCGGAGGGGGCTGGAGCCTATCCCAGCTGTTTTCGGGCGAGAGGGCGGGGTACACCCTGGACTGGTTGCCAGCCAATCACAGGGCACATATAGACAAACAACCATTCACACTCACATTCATACCTATGGACAATTTGGAGTCGCCAATTAACCTAGCATGTTTTTGGAATGTGGGAGGAAACCGGAGTACCCGGAGAAAAACCACGCATGCACGGGGAGAACATGCAAACTCTACACAGAGGAATTGAACTCAGGGGTCCTAGGGCTAACCACTCGACCACCGTGCAGCCCGCGAAGCCTTGTATTCTTTTCAAAACAAACTATCTGAAGTGGCGTATACACAATGCAGGCTCATCTAGCTAGCAGCAACAGTGGAGCAAAGAAGTGATGGAGGCACTATAGGTGGATTCTAGTGAGACATATTACTGTTAGAACATCATTAAAACTCACTTATGCATAATCAGGGAATATGTATTGTATAATGCGTACGTATATTGTCAACCTGCTACCTTCTCCCCAGCCTGGTTCCATCAGAAGGAAGTCGATATTATGATATCATGTCAGACTTGGCCGCGGGACCGAATGCAGTCATCCTTTGGTTTATATTTTGTGAAGCGAGCCGAGTGCTTCAGCCACACTAATGGTGATGTGATGAATAGATATTCAGGAGAGGTCTCTCCTCTCTTTAAGCCTCGGAGCCTCAGGCCGAATGTGCGTAGTCACAAGTAGCGAGAAAGAGGAAACATTTCATAGCGGTATGTTCTGGATCGGCCATGACACAAAATGAGGCCAGAGATTTCATTTGTCATTTCTCTACGGGTGTCATTCAAACTCTGCCTGGAAATCTCATTATTGCACGTCATTCTAATTCCCCCGCGCTATGAGGTCAGATAACAGTTTGAAAGCATCCCAGACTCAATCAGCCCGTAGTCAACAATCGAATGTCCCGGGAGAAATAAGCAGAGGTCCATTTAACATTAAAAGATGAAAAATATTCAACCATTATCCGGGAGGCTGAAGCTGCATTGGGATGAATAGCATCTCCCACTCCCTTCCTTTGTGGATGGAATATTAATACCATAGGTGGCCTTTGTGGCGTCTCTCAGGCTCCGCTCACAAATATCAACCATTAATCTCAGCCGATTTGTGTTCACAGCGATCACACTTCACATATTACCGCACATTTTACTGCCTTTCCGTCCCCGAACGCTACATCTGTAAACCATAAAGGCACCATCACATGACAATTGAGCCCATGTGGCGACGAGGTGGCCGACGACTCTCCCCCACCTTCCGCCATTATCATTCTTACCTCACACTCGGCTACATGCAAGACTCTCATTCTTTGCTCTCCATGTTGCATCACTGCTTTCCTTTTTGTGGGAATCAAACTTGCACTCAGATTATGACAGAAACATTCATTCATTCATTCTTTTTCCTCACGAGGGTTGTGGGGGGGTGCTGGAGCCTATCCCAGCTGTCTTTGGCCGAGAGGCCGGGTACACCCTGGACTGGTGGCCAGCCAATCACAGTGCACATATAGACAAACAACCATTCACACTCACATTCATACCTATGGACAATTTGGAGTCGCTAATTAACCTAGCATGTTTTTGGAATGTGGGAGGAAACCGGAGTACCCGGAGAAAACCCACGCATGCACGGGGAGAACATGCAAACTCCACACAGAGATGGCCGAGGGTGGAATCGAACCCTGGTCCTCCTAGCTGCGAGGTCTGCGCGCTAACCACTGGATCGCCGTGCTACTGACAGAAACATTTCATGCATAATTTTAATTTAAATTAAGGGTGTCCTATAATTGATGGAATTATATCCAGGGTGATTATTTACCTACACGGGAAAGAGAGCGGCTAATTGGAAGCAGGCAATAATTGGAGTGAAACTGTTATTAAAATCATTATGTATGAGAAGATCATTTTCTAATGATAATTTGGAGTATATGAGGAAGCAGAAAGGGGAACTCAATGCTTCAATGGAAGAACTGCGCTTCAGGTTGTGCAGGGGGCAGGAAAACGGAGACCGAAGATGAACCTAAGTAAAACTAAAATCATCAAGGACACGCACCAGCAAATACAAATAGATGGTGTAGACATTGAAAGGGTGAAGGAAAAAAGCCATAGCATTTCAGTATGTGGAATCAAACTATGGATTGAGTAAGAAAAAAAAAACAAACTTAAATTATTAAACTATATTAGGAAAGCAGGAAGTGAACAAATGTAACAGTTACTGATTGTAAAAGTACCAGATGGAGGGGAAGGATTTAATAAGCTTTGCTTCTTCCTACTCCTTTTGGACATGTGGAACTGTGAACTGATTATGTGATGCATTCAATTGTAATCTGATGCATGTTCAAATGAAATAATACCATTACTATTACGTTGCAGGAGGGGCATCCCTCATGACCGAATGCATGTTCCCCTGACCTAAATCCAAGCCAGAAAATATCACTACAGGGTTTGTCAGTGACACAATCTCTTGGTGCAACGTCCTCCTCGCCCATGCACACAAAACCTTTCCATCAACACTGTATGCCACACTCCATTTCACCAAGTCATGCCAGTGTAATGACCCCCCCCCCCCCCCCCCCATCTGCTTGTAAAACCTGTAGCTCAGCCTCCATTTATTCAGACTCAAAAAGATAAGGTTCAGGATCGTCATTTGTCCATCAGTAGTGGTCTATGGCAGCTCTCACAAAAGTCTGCCATGATTAGTCATTGCAAGGTTAATACCCTGCTGTTGTTATTGGAACAACTAGCACTAGAAGTGACATCAATACACCTAGGAAATAAGTTCCTGGAGCCTATCCCAGCAGTCTTTGGGCAAGAGGCGGGGTACACCCTGGACTGGTCGCCAGCCAATCACAGGGCACATATAGACAAACAACCATTCACACTCACATTCATACCTATGGACAATTTGGAGTCGCTAATTAACCTAGCATGTTTTTGGAATGTGGGAATGTGGAAATCGGAGTACCCGGAGAAAACCCACGCATACACGGGGAGAACATGCAAACTCCACACAGAGATGGCCGAGTGTGGAATTGAACCCCGGTCTCCTAGCTTTGAGGTCTGCGCGCTAACCACTAGACCTCCGTACAACCCATGTAGTGTTTAAAATTATCATAATACGGCAATAAGCGTTGCATGTTATTATTGATGTACCCGTTATGGGGCCACACGCAAAAATTGTGCATGTGAAGGTTTATGATGAATTTTAGAGGGCTACATAGTCGAAATAGGAAAGACACGTGTTACACCCGCAAACGTTATAACTGCCCACAAACGTAATAAACCACAAACGTAATACAAATCTGCAGTTTTGAATGTAATAATCCTGCAAATGTAATAAAATGTGCCTACTGCAAACGTAATACTGAATTTCCTGCAAATGTAATAACTATTACATTTTGAGGATTTTAACAAGATAATTCTTTTTTTTCTTTTTTTTTGTGGAAAAAATATTACTCAAAGAGTATAATTTGATTACATTAAAGGAATCTTTAATTATTAAATTATAATTTATTTTAAATTAAAAAAGATAACATAATTGTGATAATTGCAATTGTTTTAATAAACTTATTATTACTATTATTATATTTTATTATTTCTTTTGAGTATTTCTTCCCCATATACACACAAAATCACACATATAATATATACTGTAACTAAAACACACATGTACGCCCACAAACAAAATTTAATAATAATAATAATAATAGGAAATTCAGTATTACGTTTGCAGTGGGCAAATTTTATTACGTTTGTGGGAAATCAGGATTGTGCATGATGGACAAAATTCCCCCCAAAAAGTGCAGTCTTCCTCGAACTCTCAGTTTGGCTGTAAAAGTAACATCTAGTTAGAGGTCGTTTGGGGATTTCTGTGTAGCGCTAATAATGTCTGCCTAATTAAATGTCACAGCTTCTCTGCACGTTTTAACGGCCTGAAGATGGAGGATGCAAACGGTAGCTACAGTTCCCACAAGGCAGCTTTTTCAAATCCAGTCCGGTCCCGATAACTCGCACGCTTGCTTACGTTTGACATGTTTTTGTTTCATTTCTCCGCCCCCCCCCCCCCCCCACCCACTTGCTTGACAAGAGTGTGCTGCGATTTCTCAGACACTGTGAGTGTAATTGGCAGCCTCTCAGCACTTCACTGTGTGTTGTTGTTACTCGCGCTGTTGCAGACGTAGCAGAAAACAGACAGCATGTAGATTCATCACTTGGTTATTTTGGTTTTTTTAATGCATCAAGCGGAAGATGGTGAGGGGGGGGTTCCTTTTCTGTTTTGACTCCTCATGCAAACACCTTTTTTTTATCAGCTTATTTTTTTTCTCTACTCTAGGCTTGATTTTCTTCCATTCAAAGAATCCAACTCAGACCAAAAAGACAGCAATTCAGTGCTTCTCAAATTGCGGGGCGGGTCCCCCCCCCTGGGGGGGTTTGTCGCCATATGAGGCAGGGTGGCCTGCCAACATGTATGAATTTGTTGTACGCAGCATGCAATTTGAGTCTTGTATGCTTCGCTGCGCTCCGTTTTGTTGCATTTTGCTAGTGTAGTCTGTACAGTACAGATAAATAAATACATGACATAAATACAATACAATCAGTTTCTCTGTAGTATTTCCAATCGGGAGGAGGCACGAAAACATTTGTCCCCTCAGTGGGAGCATGACGGCAATACAGTGTAATACATAGTTACATTTAGGTAGTATTTACTTGTCACCTTTTTTTCCTACTTTTTTTTCCATTTTCCCCTCACTCTTTATTGCGCTCTGGTTCTACCATATCTTACTTATTGTGTGGAAATATGGGCTAATAACTATAGAAGCAATATTCACTCGCTAAATGTACTGCAAAAAAGGTCAGTAAGGATAATTCATAATGACGCCTACAGAGAACATACTAACTCCTTATTTCTAAAATCACAAATATTTCAACTTGCTGATATAGTTCATCTTCAAACAGCTAAAATAATGCATAAGGCTAAAAATAACCAATTAGCTAAAAATGTCATCCAATACTTCTCTACAAGAGAGGAGAAATATGATCTCAGGGAAGAACTACATTTGAAACACTTATATGCTAGGACTACGTTAAAAAGCCATAGCATTTCAGTATGTGGAATCAAACTATGGAATGGATTGAGTAAGACCCTCAAACAATGCACAACGATGAGCCAATTCAAGAAACAATACAAGCAGTTGATGTTTGCTAAATACAAGGATGAAGAGTCTTGAACCAGTCATGATGTGCTATACATATCACTATATTGACACTTACTATGGTACCCATTATGTCATTGGATGCTCATATCCCAAAATTTTGGGGGTCCCAAAACCCCCAAAATCCCCCAAAAAGATGTTCAAGCATACCAAGACCCTGATGATTGCTTTTGTAGGCTACAAGATCCAATATAAGATCTTTAAATGAGCAGACAGGTGACAGGAAGTGACGTCGAGGGTTCAGTAAATAGCCTTGGAAACTGTAAAAAAAAAAAAAGGCATATATTGACACTCACTATAGTACCCATTGTGTCATTGTATGGTCATATCACCTCATACTTTGGTACGAGGTACATTATTTAAAAAAAAACAAAAAAAAACCTTAAACTGTATTATGGAAAGCAGGAAGTGAACAAATGTAAGTTACTGATTGTAAAAGTACCAGATGGAAGGGTAGGATTTAATAAGCTTTGCTTCTTCCTACTCCTTTTGGACATGTGGAACTGTGAACTGATTATGTGATGCATTCAATTGTAATCTGATGCATGTTTAAATGAAATAAAACCATTACCATTTTTTTCCCACGAAGGACCAATACAGAGGTTAATTAAACACACCAAACCCAACCAATGTAAGCCAAAATATGCAAAAACGTTAAATATATTTAAAAGGAAAACCAAAATCTGATCTTTGTGATATAGTTAGTAAAGCCAACATCAAGCCATTGATAGAGATGATAATGTCAGACTTGCAACAGGAAGTGCAGCACCGAATCCTAATCATGAATCAGGAGCTGTACGGTCAGGTTTTGCCTTCCTGCACAGCAAGGCAGCTGATTGCAGCTCTTGTCTGCCGCTTTGGGCAATTCTCAGGCAACACATGATGCCAGCCTACTTGACTGAGCGCCCATGTAGTCAGCTAGAAAGTCACAAATAGTAACACTATCAGGGGTGGAAAGTGTTGCGATGGCAATCAAGGCAGCAATCAGAAGAAGCCATCATGGTAAGAATAGCACTTAATGCATGTACAGTTACACATGTAGAAATGTCATATCTTATATTACGTACAGGGGAGTATTGGGAATGGTTCTACCAAATTTTT
Organism: Doryrhamphus excisus; assembly: GCF_030265055.1. NCBI lineage: Eukaryota > Metazoa > Chordata > Actinopteri > Syngnathiformes > Syngnathidae > Doryrhamphus > Doryrhamphus excisus. The sequence continues at coordinate 13,547,017 of NC_080480.1, forward strand.
TGGTATTCAAGACAAGAAGTTAAAGTAAAACCTCGATTCAAAACACAATCAGTACTATCTGTTTATCTTTCCTACGAGTCACAATAAACATTTTTCCATTCATCCATCCATTTTCTATGCCACTTATCCTCACTAGTGTTTATTTTTATTTTTTTTCAAATTTTTCAATTTCAATTCTCAATATTCAAAATTTGGTATACCATTTACTGAATCACCAGCAGAGACGTATGTTCAATTATCTGTTTTTTTTTTCACATTTTTCAATATCAATTCTCAATATTCATAATTTGATATACAATTTAAAAATATCTAAAATGCTAAAATTAAGGTAAATGTTAATTGCATTATCTTTAACATTTTTAACTAATTTGTTTCTATACTGTTTTATAATATTCCAACGACTATTCACTTATAATAAAAAATAAAATAATTTAATTAAATAATTGAAATAAAAAAAATACATTTCCATAATTATTTTTATATAGCAATTATTTGTAATAAATATTTAAATAAAATATATATATATTTTTTCTTATTTTTTTATTATTCTTGTCCTGTCAATTTTAACTACATTTAAATAGTAAAAGCCTGCACGGTGGATGAGTGGTTAGCGTACAGGCCTCACAGCTAATACACCCGAGTTCAATGCCACCCTTCAATGCCATCTCTGTGTGGAGTTTGCATGCGTGGGTTTTCTTCCAAAAACATGCTAGGTTAATTGGCGACTCCAAATGGTCCATAAGTATGAATGTGAGTGTGAATGGTTGTTTGTATATATGTGCCCTGTGATTGGCTGGCAACCGGTCCAGGGTGTACCCCGCCTCTCGCCTGATGGCAGCTTGGATAGGCTCCAGCACCCCCCGTGAAAATGAATGAATGAATAAATAATATATAATTAATTCAATGAAATGATCAGCTGGTAAGATTTGGCATTTATGCCCAAATAAAGCAGACTTATTTTTTTTTAAATAATGAACACATTAAAAATGTGAAGTTTCCAGAAATGACACTGCAAGCCAATGACAGTGGTATCCGTTACCAGTGTTATGGCGTGCTGATTAACTGGCCTCTGTGGGCTCCACTTGACAATAGATGGACTCCCCACAGGACATTGCAGGTGTCTGCCAGTCAATAGATGGAGACACACACTCACCACCACATACAGTACGCTATTGATCTCCTTCCCTCGTGCTTTCCCAGCAGAGGGACACTATATAGTCAGCTTTTATCTGCTATTATTGAAGATAAGCACTATTGAGCCTCCGCTTGTTCAAAGTACTCCACGCTTCAGTGTGACAGGAAGCGATGGTGTCCATCACTGATGTTAAGAAACATGCACACATACTGTATTGTTTCTGCTGCTGCAGCATTTCCTTGTGACGCTTAAGCCATATATAAAAAAAAAAAAAAAGAGAGAGAGAGAGGGGACGATAAAAGGAAAACTTGGTAAACAATGTCATTAATGATGCAAACAATACACGCAAGTCCTGTCTTTACTTAGTCTGGGGTTACATGAGGTGATGTGATGTGCAACGCACACACAAACATGTTTACAGCTCAAACGCAGCATGCGGTAAAGCGCATGCCTTCTTTTTTTAACGTACACGTCACAGACCAAATTAAAATAACCACAGAACTGCAGATATGCTTTCCGCAAATTACCCATAAACAAACTGCAGACAAAATAAAACACGGACATATGACTATGGTTGTTCATTTAAATAAAGTTTTTGTTGACTGACCACCTCGTCGTCATTCTCGGAATAACCGGGCAAAAGCTAGAGTATTTTTACAAAACGCAAGATGTGTAACCTGCAGGACGTTGCAAGTCGAATGGGCATTACCCAGCATGCTTTGCTGTAGTCTATTTTTTTATGAGTCTTAATCCTTCAGCGGCTCGACCATCTCTGTGTGGAGTTTGCATGTTTTCGCTGGGTACTCTGGTTTCCGCCCACATTCCAAAAACATGCTAGGTTAATTAGCGACTCCAAATTGTCCATAGGTATGAATGTGAGTGTGAATGGTTGTTTGTCTATATGTGCCCTGTGATTGGCTGGCGACCAGTCCCAGGGTGTACCCCACCTCTCGCCCCAAGACAGCTGGGATAGGCTCCAGCACCCCCGCGACCCTCGTGAGTATAAGTGGTAGAAAATGAATGAATGAACAAGGCTTCGCTACACATCTTAAAAGAAAGCCAGTGAACTATACATCTGGATGTGGGAGTTGTAACTGTGATCACTTTCTTCAGCAAAGAGGCTAACATACCTAGCATGATGTTGCTGTTCACATGTGAGTGTGATATTAGCACTCTAGCTAACAAAGCTATGCTAGTGTTGCTCGTCGTCACCTTGTCCTCAGACTGTTTTCTGTTGTGTTTTATTCTGTGCCTGTGTGCATTTAGTGGTTAGCACGCAGGCTACACAGCTAGGAAACCTGTGTTCGCTTCCACCCTCAGGCATCTCTCTGTGGAGTTTGCATGTTCTCCCTGTTTTTTCCGGGTACTCCGGTTTCCTCCCACATTCCAAAAACATGCTAGGTTAATTAGCGACTCCAAATTGTCCATAGGTATGAATGAGAGTGTGAATGGTTGTTTGTCTATATGTGCCCTGTGATTGGCTGGTGACCAGTCCAGGGTGTACCCCGCCCTCTCGGCTGAAGACAGCTGGGATAGGCTCCAGCACCCCCCACGACACTTGAGGAAAAGCGGTAAAAAATGAATGAATGAACTCCTTCAGCGGTTAACTTCTTTTTACACTTGAATGCGGCGCAAATCAAATCACCATCCATCAAATGATGTATTTTTTTACTCATCTTACCGCGCCAATCAAAGGTTTGGAGAATACTATCCCATACTATTGAATGAGAAGTGTCTCCAAACTATAATCTTACATTCAAAATTGCTTATAGAGATTTTATGATGGTGACAGATTGACCCTGGAACAGATTATTACTATTATGTTCCCATAAGCGACTTTTTCCGACCTTACATTATACCCTGCTATTAATCAACGACCTCTTCGGCCAGCGTAGTGCCAATGTTGTTCATTTGCCGGTGATTTATTGCACGCATTCACGCTGCCATGACTCACTCCTTGCACTTAAAAGTATGATAGTGCTTGTTGCACATGTGCAAAAAAAAAAAAAAAAAAAAACCCACAGAGTGCTTAATAGATTAAAAGCACACCACTGCGTCAACCCTGGGCTTGAGTCTATTTATGCCATTTACATTGTTACCATGGCGAGGAGGTCACGCGTGTTCAAATTGATTTTGATCCTGATCCATTAAGAAGGCGGCGAGCCTCTGTGTCCATCATCTAATTATCAAATTATGACTCATTTCTGGAGAAACAGGCTGCGCGCGGTGGAAGTGGGGCTGACTGCAGCATCTCTGCTTGGCTCAGTCGGGATGGCTCAGCGTTACTGTCTAATGAGCTGAGGTGTAATTTTTGGGGCCTGTACTTGGACATGATGCCGGGCTACATGCGATGTGTTTATGCTCCGTCTGCTCGGGCAGTATTATCTCACTCAGGGTTATCCTCGCCATGATGTTTTTCCTCCAAAAGGGTCCGGTTCACGGTGCTACACTGCCCTCCACGGGTGTGTACGAGCACTGCCGTGGCAGTTTCATCATCTCCAGCTAATTTAAAATGCTCTTTTATAGATAGAACCCACAGGCTTGTGCAAAGTGGCACATTTTTTCGATGTTTATGTTAAAACGTAAGACCCCTCTAATTGGAGGCACTACGAAAAAAGCACGTGTGTGCATAAAGACGCTCTCTAGAGAGAGGTGCAAATGTGGGTCAAAGCATCTAAACATACTTCTGAGGTTGAAAAACTCTAATTTATTCATATTTAGATTATATTTTTCCACAAGGGAAACAAAAGGAATTGAATTGATCAGTTCCAGAGTCAAACCGTGGGCAGCATGGCTATCGTTAATGTTTATTAACTGCACAGGCAGTGTGTTAAGTAACATTCATTACATAATAAAACTCAATTTGTTGATTTTGTCAGTAACAGGGTCAAGTATTGGAATTGGGAACTGCACAAGAGATGGTTGAGTAACATTCAGATTCATTTTAACTGTAATATAACAATTTTTCTGGAGCTTAATCCAGCTGACTTCAGGCGAGAGGCGGGGTACACCCCGGATTGGTCGCCAGCCAATCACAGGGCACATATAGACAAACGTTCATAACTATGAACAATTTTAACATGCTAACCTCACACATCAGAGATGCCTAACGTTGATTCAACCCAGATACATTGACATCTTCTATTTCTGATGTCAACTTAGTTTAGACATATTGTACTGAATCGCCAGCACAATTCACATATTTTATGTTCACATTTTTCAATTTCAATTCTCAATATTCAAAATTTGGTATACCATTTAAAAATATCAGAAATGCTAAAATTAAGGTAAATAAAAACTAATGTTAATTGCATTATTGTTAACATTTTTATTTTTCCATACTGTTTTATAATATTCTAACAACTGTTCACTTATAATAAAAATAATTCAATAAAATATTTAAAATACAAATAATAAATTTCCATAATTACTTTTAAATGGTATTTACTTGTAATATATATTTAAATAAAATACATGTATTTTTTCTTTTTTTTCTTATTTTATATTTATTTATATCATTTTATTATTATTATTACATTATTTTATCATTTTTTATTATTTTTATTTATATTATTTTTTATTAATTATTCTTGTCCTGTAAATTTTAACTATATTTGAATCGTATATAGACCCTTGGCGACTTAATTGCAGACTCCAAATTGTCCATTGGTTGTTTTTTTATTATTATTATTGTTATTAATGTTTATTAACTCAATTTTATTAACTTAAGTGTGTTAAGTAACATTCATTACACGTCATTCGCTACATAATAAAACTCAATTTGTTGATTTTATCAGTAACAGGGTCAAGTATTGTCCTTGGGAACTGCACGAGAGATGGTTGAGTAACATTTAGATTTATTTTAACTATAAAACAAGTGTAATAACAGTTTTTCTGGAGCTTAATCCAGCTGACTTTGTGCGAGAGGCGGGGTACACTCTGGATTGGTCGCCAGCCAATCATAGGGCACATATAGACAAACATTCAGAACTATGAACAATATTAACATACAAACCTCACACAGAGACGTCCAGATACATAGACATCTTCTATTTCTGATGCTAACTTACCTTAGACATATTGCTAGCAGAGACATACGTACGTTCAATTATCTGTTCTATGGTCATCATCACATTTTTCCTCTATTCCATCACAGCCCATTTAAAAATCTACTGTTTGAATCTACCTTAAAATCTATATTTAATTTCACGGCAAAGAAGGATTAACTATGTAAATAAAGGAACGAAAAGGAGAGGACTGTGTAAACCTGTTAACAACGCGGAGAAAAATTAAAAATAAAACACACAGGCAGGTAAAAACAAACAACCTCCCTGGCAGAGGCAATTAATCGCTAAATTATCCATCTTATTCCCAGTGCCAAAGGTTTAATTAAGTGCAATAGTGATTATTTTTTTCATCTTTTTGGCCTACTTTTTCTGGCATCTTCTGTAAAGGATGATAACTAGGGAGTCTGTATATTAATGCTTGAGCTTCTGCTGCCACCTTGTGGACATATTTGACTGTGCACCGCCATAAAACAAACAAAGACTGTACAAAAATGTGATTTATTAATGAAATAGAAAAGATACTGTACAAATTAATTATGTTATCTTTTTTATATATACTTGGTGTACTTTCTGGCTGCTACATCTCTAGTGGAAGTGTGAATAGATGCAATGCAGCCCCAAATTCAGCCACCAGGAGGCACTGTTGCTGCAGTAAAGCAAAGCAGTATTGAGCCTGACAGGTGAGCTGAGGAGAGCTGACATTTTTTTTTTTTTTGATGGTGCCTCTGTCTTGTCACATGACAGCACACTGCCAAAAAGAGACCCATATCACTCCTGAGGCGAGGGCCTTTCCATCCGTGGATGACAAAAGGGAATAAGTCAGCAGACCAGGACGCCAGGAAGAGGAGATGAAGTGCCACTTTTATTTGAGCGAGACCCTTCTTGCATTATTATACTTCATGGGAAATGACACCATAAGATGGTGATAGGTCGACATCCCATCATCGGATCTCCCGAGTGGCACATTTAGACTGCCCTGATTCTGACTTTAGAACGCGTCTCGGCTGCTAAAATGGCAAAGTACCTGACACCATCTGGCTTAGTGTTAGGTTGGTATCGTGCAAATGTAATTGCATTTATACGATGAAGTCCTATGATACTACAGAATTATTACATATGCGCCCCCCCTATGGGTTTTCTGCTTTGGAAGCATACATTACAGTACACATATCCTTCAAGTTTAATATATAAGATCAATGCTTATGGCCAGGGGTTAGGTGTGTGGCCATGTTTCTCAACCAATCTTGCTCAAATTTTACACACATATGCTTATCAGTCCTCCAATGATGTGTACCAAATTTCACACTGATTCACCAAAACACCCTAAAGTTACAGTGGGTGTTCTGTAGAGTGAATTTGTATTGGAGGATCAAAGTAAAAAAAAAAAAAAAGAGCATATGATTGCATTGCCCAAAAGCACTAACGTAGGTTTCCCAGAAGTCTACATAAATAGAGAGCATGTAACTCACCAAATAACTACAAAGACAAACACTGTTTGTTTTTTTTCTACTGTTTACATGTATTTTTATTTACTTTATTTATTTTACTTTTATTTACTTATTTACAAATAATGATCCAAAACAAGAAACACGCAAACTCATCCATCCATTTTTTATTTTTATTCAGTCGTTTTGTTTGTTTTTGTTCTACTCTATACATGTATTTTTATTTACTTTTATTTCCTTTACTTTTATTTACTTATTTACAAATAATGATCCAAAACAAGAAACACACAAACCCATACATCCATTTTCTATGCCGCGGGTATGCTGGAGCCTATCCCAGCTGTCTTCGGACGAGAGAGGCGGGGTACAGGGCACATATAGACAAACAACCATTCACACTCACATTCATACCTATGGACAATTTGGAGTCGCCAATTAACCTAGCATGTTTTTGGAATGTGGGAGGAAACCGGAGTACCCGGAGAAAACCCACGCATGCACGGGGAGAACATGCAAACTGGAATTGAACCCTGGTCTTCCCAATCTCCTGACTGTGTGGCCTACATGCTAACCACTCAACATCCATGCAGCCACCATATAACTATAACACCATAATAAAACGTAATACAGTATTACATAAGAGGTACATCAGTCTTTACAGACACATACACACACACATATATACGTATATATATATATAGTATATAGTATATATACACACATATATACACACACATATATACACATACATAAACACACACACACACACATATATAGATATACACAAGAATAATTATATATATAATATTATATTATATTATTATTATTATTATATATTATACATTTTGCTTGACCTGTGACTGGCTGGGGACCAGTCCAGGTTGTCTCTCGCCCTAAACCAGCTGGGATAGGCTCCAACACAGCCGCAAGCCTATAGTGATGATAAGCAGCATAGAAGATGGATGGTTGAATGGATTTTGCTTTAAGTCTTGGCCATAAAAATCGGTTACTCTTTAATACTGTGAAATATTACCTCTTAAACCTTTAGAGACGGATATCCTTAAGGCTTGGCGCCCCTTGTAGCCCGGCTAAAATATACGCCTCGGCTCAATAAAAGGTTGGGAAACACTTTGTTCAAGAAAATGTGGTAAAAAGTGTATATTCTTTGACGTCTTTTGCAACGGAAATGCATAAAATATACAATAAAAAGTGGACTTAACTATCTATGCTTTTATTAGCCACTAGGGGGCATACAGTATGTGTATTTCTTTATGACTTTGACGGCATGACACAATTCCTAAGTTGCTGTGACTGCGGCATCAACGTTTAATTTTGCATCGAGCCGCAATGTCGGCCACCACCGCTATTGAATCATTTACACCACTCCGACGTCCGCACGATTTCACGGCGCCAGCGCCACACTTTTTAAAGAAGTAACAAATGAGACGTCACCACGCCTGCGAATGACACTCCACCCGCTGATGTCCCCCAAACTCACCGAAATTGAACTCGGGTCTCCTATTTGTGAAGCCTGTGTGCTAACCACTCCTACATCACGCAGCTCCTAAAAGGTTTTATTTCCTTTTATTTACAAATTTGGGTAATAAGAGTTTAAAAGTCAACATAGGGGTGTTATTTCATGTCTAGAGGGCTCTAATAATGCTTAAATATTCATTCATTTTTTACCACTTATCCACACGAGGGTCGCTGGGGTGCTGGAGCCTATCCCAGCTGTCTTTGGGCGAGAGGCAGGGTACACCCTGGAATGGTTTGCCAGCCAATCACAGGGCACATATAGACAAACAACCATTCACACTCACATTCATACCTATGGACAATTTGGAGTCGCCAATTAACCTAGCATGTTTTTGGAATGTGGGAGGAAACCGGAGTACCCGGAGAAAACCCACGCATGCAAGGGGGGAAGAACATGCAAAACTCCACACAGAGAATCAAACCCAGACACAATTCCTAAGTTGCTGTGATTGCGGCATCAACGTTTAAATTTTGCATCGAGCCGCACCACCGCTATTGAATCATTCACGCCACTCCGACGTCCACACGGCGCCAGCGCCACACTTTTTTAAAAAAGTAACAAATGAGACGTCACCACGCCTACGAATGACACTCCACCCGCTGATGATGTCCCCCAACACCACCGGACACTGACAACCTTTTAAAAAGCCCCCCCCCCGCCTGCCTGCCATCGATCCGATAAAGACACCGGCACACACATCACAAAAGGCCACATCGGCTTTGTGCAATGAGTCTCTCACTTTGATAATCACACACACACACACACACACACACACACATGGGTTGTGAGTCATATAAAAAAAAGAAGAGAGAAATGTCAGGCAGACGGGAATGGGGAAAGAGTGGAATACGAGGCGTTTGGGAGGGGAAAGAGACATGAGGCAGCCAATGTGCTGCTGTGAATCTTGAGGAGGAGAGTGCTTGGTGGGTGAGGGAGGGAGGGATGCAGAGCGAGCGAGCGAGCGAGCGAGGGAGGCTGAAGATGTCATTCCGAGAGAGGGAGGATTCCTGCGTGATGCTGCTGGATGCGAGCTGGTCTCCTCTAACAGGTCTCAGCAAGGAGCGACGCCGCTACATACATACAAGAAGAACAACATCAGCTGAGTCTGGTTCTAAGTGCGCTCGGAGCAGACTGGCGTTATTGGCCGGAGCTGTGGTCCAAGGGTACAGGGCGGGCTGTAGGGCCATCAGAGGAGAAGGGGGGCGCCCCAACTGTAGGAGGCAAACATCATGAGTGTTCCCATGTTAAAGATCGGGGCGGTGCTCAGCACTATGGCCATGGTGACCAACTGGATGTCTCAGACTTTGCCGTCTCTGGTGGGACTGAACGGGACCGCCATCTCCTCCAGAGGGGGCACCTCGGAGCGGATCGTTAGTGTGCGTATGATTTACTTTTTGTTTGGGAAAAGTGAGAAATGAGCTGGCGATGCATGTGAGAGCAATGTTTGCACTAAACGACGCCGCATGATGATGATTGTGTGTTTTATCATCAACACTGAGTGATGCTGATCCCATCTGTCAGTCAGCAGGGTGGGAGGCAAAGGCTGTTGACTGGGAAGGGGGGGGGTGGGTGGGAGGACTGTGCTTGACCACAGCGACAACGCAACTTGCCATGGATGAGTTGTGGTGTTGTGTTCAAGGTTGCCAAAGTGCGAAACATTGAAGACGCAACGTCATATAGCCATATAGTCATATAGTCATATAGTCTTGTGAAGTGGAAGTATCATTTTTAAACATTACTCTAAACTGAACTGACCACAAGTGAATCCGTTCCATTCATCCATCAGTGCTGATCTAACTGAATTGAAATTAATCAAACTGAATTGAATTGAATGAATCGAGTTCACCTGGGGTGACTGGAAGTGAATCAGAAGTCAATGAATGGAATTGAACGAATTAAGTGAACTGAATCAAATACTCCAGAATGTAATAGAAGTGAATTGACACTGAGTCAAAATGGGCAAGAAGTGAATTGGACGGGAATGAATCAGATGATTAATGCAGTTGAACCAAATGGACCAGAATTAAATCTAATCAAATCAATCAAAACGGACTGAACCAAAGAGAAATGGACTAAATGAAAAGTGACTCAAATGAATACAATGATCAAATACTCCAGAATGTAATGGAAGTGAATTGACACTGAATCAAAATGGGCAAGAAGTGAATTGGACGAGAATGAATCAGATGATTCATTGAATTGAATGCAGTTGAACCAAATGGACCAGAATTAAATCTAATCAAATTAAATGCAGCGGAACCGGACCAAATTTGATCAATCAAAACGGACTTAACCAAAGAGAAATGGACTTAATGAAAAATGACTCAAATGAATTCAACACAAATTCAATAAACTAAACACCCAATATAAACTGAAATAAATACAAAATGGAATTGACTGATACTTCATAGTAGAACTATGAACGGAATGGAAAAAAACGGAAACGGAACGGAAAGCGGTGTCAACTAAATTTGCGTCAAACCAAACTTGACTGAATTGAATGTAAATGGAATTGAAATTAATCGAACTGAATCGAAATGAACTGACTCAATTGAATGAAATGAGTTCACCTGAGGTGACTGGAAGTGAATCAGAAGTAAATGAATGGAATTGAACAAAACAAGTGAACTGAATCAAATACTCCAGAATGGAAGTAGAATAATACGGAATAATATGGAAGTAATGGAAGTGAATTGACACTGAATCAAAATGGGCAAGAAGTGAATTGGACGGGAATGAATCAGATGATTAATGCAGTTGAACCAAATGGACCAGAATTAAATCTAATCAAATTAAATGCAGCAAAACCGGATCAATCAATCGGACTGAACCAAAGAGAAATTGACTAAATGAAAAGTGACTCAAATGAATTGAACACAAATGGAATAAATTGAACACCCAACATAAACTGAAATGTATACAAAATGGAATTGACTGATACTGCTTTAAGTAGAACTATGACTGGAATGGAAAAAAACGGAAATGGAACAGAAAGCAGCATCAAACCAAACTTGACTGAATTGAATGTAAATGGAACTGAAACCAACAGAACTGAACTAAGGAAGAAGTGAATCAAAGTGAATGGTTGGAGCTCCAACCAAACATAACAAACAGAATGAATTGAACTCAACCAAACTGAACTTGACAGACGTTGGACTATGAACAGAACGGAAATGATTTGCATCAAATAGATGGAACCTAAGTTGACTTAATTGAATGTAAATAAGAATTGCAACAAACAGAACTAGCCATGGGACAGTATGAGACTTTATGATAACCTTGGCCCAAAATATCACTGTACCTTTAAAATGTGTTAATAGTATTCTGAAAACAGAAGCAGAGGGTAAACGGTTTATACCACACTTATCCTTGTTCTGAATCATAGACCATCAATGTACTGTATCCGCTCAATGCTAACAAGGCAGCTAACTATCTAGGGCCGACTTTGGGCAACACGGTACACATCTGTGGTGTCAACACATCGAAGCCCAGTTCAGACCGCGAGGAATAACGTGACACAGTATTTCCACGTAGTGACCGCGCCACTTTTTTTCATATCGCAGGAACAGTAGGACAGATTATTTTAGTGGTTTTGGTAGACCCTGCAACCGTAAACCGGGCCACTCCGAAACAGAACTGAACTGGACTAAATGAGAATCAAAATTGAGTCACATTGAATGTAGCAAAACCAAACCAAATCCTTTGAATTGAACCGACGGAACCAAACCGAACTGACTTAAACAAAACTGAACAGAACAGAACTAACCAAGACGTCAATTGAGTCAAATGACTTAAAAACTGAACTGAACCTACGACAACTAACTCCACAAACACACACAAACGTGGAACCTTGCACACAACAAAGTGCCTTAGTATGATTAATCAACACTTTTTAATTTGGGAATTCATTTGGTACTTCCTGATGCTGCGGTGATGAATGACTCTGCTGCTTTTTTTTACCCGAACAGTTTTTTTTGGGTTTTTTTTAATGGCGTCTTGCCGGCGACTGCAAATGCAGCGTTCTGTTCTAATGATGGAAGGAAATTGAACATCCCGAGAGATGTGAAGCCATCTGGATATGAAGTGATGTACGACTACTCGTGTCTATTTGTGTTTAACTATGTATGTTTGTCTTAAGGGGTTGGGAAGGTCCATCTGTTTCAAGACGACGTTCATAATTCATCATGTTTGAGTCCAAATCAGCAATGAGCAGCCATGCTTGGAGGTTTTAAGTATTTAGGCTAAAAAGTATTCCCCTTTAACTTGGTACAATGTGAACACGTCTCTCAGCAGGCCGTTTTTCCGTCAATGTAAAAAAAAGGAGGCGAGAGTGTGAGAAGAGTCTGAATGATTTACCACGCTAAACTCCGGAAATCCTGCCCAACATCGGCGTTTCCCTTTGGGGTGCGCGGCCCCGCTTAATCCATCCATTTCACTTATCTTGCTCACAGTCGAGATGAAAAATTTTCTTTCCGATCCAAAATTCTCTGGGACTCGAGGCTGCAAGTCTTGCATTTTGCATTTCAAAGAGCAAGACGGCATAAAAATATACATGGTTATTATTATGATGTGAGCTTTTATTTTAGCGACTGTACTTTCATAAAAGTTTGATTAAAAAAAAAAACCCACAACGTCAATATTCAAACGTACTTCCTAACATTCTATCCCACTGTTCCCAATTCATACCGACGCAACACACTAGTTCAGGTACTAATGAAAGCTATTATAATATAATCGCACATTAGCCATGTATACATGGACCCAAATATTCCAATTGCTATCGGTTTATTTGCTTAAATGGAAAAAATATACACCTCATTCCGAAAGAAAAGTGCCAATCCAAATGAACATATAATCAGATTCCCAGGGGTGGAATATTCCCTTCCCCAATCCGATTGAGGTATCTTGTACCCGCTCAAACGGAAAGTTGTCAGGGTGTGTTCTTCTTCATTTTTTGTCAATTTCCTTTTGGTAACATATGCTAACCGTTGGTGATGTTCTTAGATTTTGGATTAAAATAAATAGTGCTCTTTAAAAGTATATTTTAGAAGCTTTTAGCGAAATTTAAGCTGGTAAACATAGCAGAATAGACAAATAACCTCCATATTCAACCCAGTAAATGAGATTTTGTATTCGAATTCAGACTTTTTGGTCCAAAGTGGACATCCTCTACAAGCTGGGGTCATGTGACTAAAAGCAGACGGGAAAGGCGAGACATTCCGTGTGGAAGCAGAGATCTAAGTGAATGAAAACAGAGCAGCCCAGCCTTTGACTTAGTGGGAGTCATGGCTAGGGATAGTGCCAAGGAGAAGGCAGTTTAAGTATTCTGTTTTGGAACACTTGTGCTCCAGCGCCTTGTTTAACGCCATTAAATGGATCTAGACCCGATTGCGATATCAAAGTTGACGCTAAATACCTTATTTATAGTTAGTTTACAACCTTCTAAATATGCTTTTTACCAGTATTAGAGACCTCTAGACATGAAGTAGCACCCCTTTAGTCACCTTCACACTCAGATTGCACAATACAGTAGACATAACAGTAAATAAGTCTTTTTTGTGTTTGTGTGTTGAAAAGAATGTGTTCTGTAGGGATGCTGAATGATGGGTGTACAGGAAGTGACATCAAGAGATGAGATTTGTTGGGGTTGGGTTGCTAGTTTTTTTTTAAATTATGGGTTCATATGAAGTATTTTTGTGCCTGTTATGAGATAATTCCAAGTCACCTTTACACTCATATTGCACAATACAGTAGACATAATAACAGTAAATAAGCCTTGTGTTTGTGTGTTGCAAAGAATGTGTTCTGTAGGGAATGCTGAATGATGGGTGGACAGGAAGTGACATCAAGAGTTGAGATCTGTTGTGGGTTGCTAGTTTTTTTTTTTATTAGGGGTTCATATTAAGTATATTTGTGCCTGTTTTTAGATAATTCCAAGTCACCTTTACACTCATATTGCACAATACAGTAGACATAACAGTAAATAAGTTCTGTAGGGATGCTGAATGGTGGGTGGACAGGAAGTGACATCAAGAGTTGAGATTTGTTGTGGGTTGCTAGTTTTTTTTTTATTATTAGGGGTTCGTATTAAGTATTTTTGTGCCTGTTATGAGATAATTCCAACCTGCAATAAAAGCCTGTTGTTCCAGTGATCAAGTCTAGTATTTCTATCTCACTTAACATTGCAGTAACTAGAATACTACAATACTACAAGCTGGATGATGTTACTGTTGCTGTGCAGTCTTTGGTCCCATGACGAAACTAGTTCAAATGCTAAGCTAACCGCACCGAAGTGCGCCCCACCTTTTTGACTTTTTGGTCAAAACCACAAGTGTGAACACCTCCTGAGATATCCCCCCCCCCCCTTCATAAAGAACAAACGCCTCATCAAGTCCCATCACAATTAACGAGACATTTCCTCGCCCCGACTGGGCCCATCATGACTCACCGTGTTTGGTGCTCTTATCAGAGCCAATCTAGCAACGCTCTTGTGACACTCCAGCGCTAGCAGGCCGGCGGCTACAGTGTGGCTGCTGCCTGGCCTTTAGCGCCCCGTGTAAGGCCGCGTCCTACATTCAGCTAAAAGTTCAACAAACGTCTGCTTCATTTGCTTTTTCCCCCTTCGGAGGAGACAGATGAAGACGGGTTCACGCCGGACCGTACGCGACCGGCTGTGAACGCAACATCGCCTGGATGCTTGCGCACATCTGGAAAGTGCAAAAGCGTGTTTCATAATGAGTGGGAGAGACCCTGAAAGTCTGAACGCTGACACGGAAACATGGAGGTTAGCAGGATTTAACATGGATCACCTTTTTTTTACGCCATTTTTGGTTGTACTGGATGAATAGGTTGGATTTGCCAGAGGATATTCTACTTTAAAAATGTCATCTGTCATTCATTCATTTTCTACCGCTTATCCTCACGAGGGTTGCGGGGGTGCTGGAGCCTATCCCAGCTATAGACAAACAAACATTCACACTCACATTCATATCTATGGATAATTTAGAGGTACTAGATAACCTCCATCCATCCATTTTCTATGCGGCTTATCCTCACTAGGGTCGTGGGTATGCTGGAGCCTATCCCAGCTATAGACAAACAACCATTCACACTCACATTCATACCTATGGACAATTTAGAGGTACCAGATAACCTCCACCCATCCATTTTCTATGCGGCTTATCCTCACGAGGGTCGCGGGTATGCTGGAGGCTATCCCAGCTGTCTTCAAGCGAGAGGCGGAGTACACCCTGGACTGGTTGCCAGCCAATCACAGGGCACATATAGACAAACAACCATTCACACTCACATTCATACCTATGGACAATTTGGAGTCGCCAATTAACCATTTTCAAGCGTAAAAAATGGCTACACTCACTTAAATATGACTATAAGGTATTCAGAAGAGCATTGAAAGACGTGTTGTGCTATGTAGTATTCAACACAGGTCACTAGGGGTCCGTAGGTGTCCATTAAGTTACATTGCAAGGTGTAAAGGTGACTATAGGGGTGTTATTTCATGTCTAGAGGGCTCTAGTAATATTCATTCATTCATACATTTTCTCCCGCTTATTCACACGAGGGTCGCCGGGGTGCTGGAGCCTATCCCAGCTGTCTTCAAGCGAGAGGGCGGGGTACACCCTGGACTGGTCGCCAGCTAATCACAGGGCACATATAGACAAACAACCATTCACACTCACATTCATACCTATGGACAATTTGGAGTCCATAGGTATGAACCTAGCATGTTTCATGGAATTTGGAACTCCACATAGAGATGGCTGAGGATGGAATTGAACTCGGGTTTCCTAGCTGTGAGGCCTGCGCGCTATCCACTATACGACCGTGCAGCCCTAATCTGTCATTTATGTCCCTAAATTAGCCTAAAATGGCAAACATTTGTTCCTCATGACAAAAAAGTGCAATTTTTGGGCCTACTTAGCATAAACTAACATAATCATCTGTTACAATTTCAATTTGGACTTCAGTTCAAGTCCTGCTATTCACGGAGGTCATATTCCGAGACACCAGCTAATGGCAAAAAACATTGAACCCCATAAAAAAGCCATAAAAACGCCCATTTTTAAACACACTAAACCCTATTAAACCCATTTTATATTGTGATTTTCACATTAAGACACAATTACATACATACAGTACTAACACAATGTGCCGTTCCACAACATTATGTCTTGTCAAAGCATCTTCCTGCCGGAACCACACACTCTTGACGACGCTACTTCCTCTACGTGTTCGCCACGTCCTTCCAAATTTCCCCGAAATTGTGTACTTCGGCATGTACTGTTACTCCCGCTGTAGGTGAACTACTCAAAGCCGGGTCACAAGCTACATAATTATAATTAATTGTCTAATTTACTCGCATTATTTTGACCGCATTAGCTAAAAACGACCTCATTTATCTGTCTTATTGAAACAAATTAAGTCATTAAGTACACAACAGCACTTTTATGTATGCAAGGATGTTGGACAGCACCATCTTTTGTACTACCCCTTGGTATTACAATTATTTTGTGTTTTTAATTACCGATACATGACAAATCACAAAGGATACAACACAAAAGTACTTAAAGGCAAAGGCGTTGATGATGATATATTTCTATGTACTTTATATTTGTTTAAGTGGCTAATTTACTCTGCTGGAATATTTCATACTACAAAAATTGTTATATTAGTTGCATTGACTTTATTTTATGACTAATACAGAGCCTTATGACAAGACGAATGTCATTTTAACCCCGCCCCACCCTTTTATGGACTTCAATCCTGTCACGGGTTTGAGTGAAAGTCTGCAAATCCAGCCGAGGGCTGCAAGTTGCTGCAAATAAAAAGGTACTCCGATAAAATAAAATCCACATAGTGTTTAATCAAATGATCCATGGCCCGGAATCCATCAACACAATTTGCTCCATCAGGCTTCAAAGCGGCTGTCATAAAGTTTTATGGTCCTTGACAGACAGCGGTCAGGTGACCCCTATCGCAGTTTGATAGTGAAAATATTGGATTTAGTCTTCAGGTCAGTGGAGTTTTTATTGAAAGGTATCAAAACACACACACACACAAGTATGGAAGCATGTACACTTTACATGTGATTACTGAGAGATTTAGTAATCAAAAAATCACATCTCATTTCTTTTCTCCCACTTTCTATAGTTGTCATAGCTAATTGCCATGCTACCTAAACACCTCAGACGAGGGTTTACTGATGCAAAATGTACCATGGTGAGGGGAAACTGGATTTAGTGGGAAAAAAAAAAGTAGTGATGAGTGACTGGCAAGCATGAAGCAGATGGACTTGTGTTGGAGGAAACGCCAACTGCTCATTTCAAGATGTTATGCGTGTGTGTGTGTGTGTGTGTGTGTACATGTTTGCATTCCAGTTTTTTGCAATCCAGTTTTTTGGCAGGCTTGTGTAGGAGAGTAGTTACATACGAAAGAGCTTTAAAATAGGTTTTTGTCAATTGACCAACCAACCAACCAATCAATCAAAAAAGGTATTGATGAATACCTCGGCTTATTCCAAACGGAGAGCAATACTTGTGAGGATAAGCGGTAGATAATGAATGAATGAATGAATGAATGAGGAATCCTACTTCAGGGAAAATTCCCTTGTCAAGGTCAAGTCTGGAGCCAATTAACTGCGATAAACAAGGGATGAGTGTAATCAAAAATTCACTTTATAGACAGTGATTATAATTTTACATGCAGAATTCATAAGATCGAATTCAATAACGTTGTTCACCTTTTTTTTTTTATTAAAATTGCTGGCACTCGCAACTTTCTTTGGCCCCATGGCGGGTTATTTAGCAGTGGCATTCAAAAAAAAGTGTCAGAAACACATATGAATTGACTTGTTTGTGGCACTACTGTATGAAAATGGATGCCATTCATCCATTTTCTAAACCGCTTATACTGACTGGGGGGTATGCTGGAGCCTATCCCAGCTGTTTTGGACTGGACAATCATTCACACTCACATTCATACCTATGGACAATTTGTAGTCTCCCAAAACAGGGAGAACATGCAAACTCCACACAGAGATGCCCTAGCAGAGAATCGAACCCAGTTCTCCTAGCTGTGTGACCTAACCACTCGTCCACCATGTGACGTGAAAATTTGGCAAAAATATTTTTGACAAAAACTGGAGTGGCCAAAAAAATACATAAATAAATACATAAGTATATATATACATATATATATATAGATAGATATTTTTTTGGCCACCCCAGTTTTTGTCAAAACTATTTTTGCCATGCCATTTTCGAGCCGTATGGTGTACGAGTGGTTAGGCCACACAGCTAGGACACCAGGGTTCGATTCTCCGCTCGGGCATCTTTGTGTGGAGTTTACATGTTCTCCCTGTTTTGGGAGACTCCAAATTGTGCATAGGTATGAATGTGAGTGTGAATGATTTTCCAGTCCAAAACAGCTGGGATAGGCTGCAGCATCCCCCCGCGACCCCAGTCAGTATAAGCAGTTTAGAAAATGGATGGATGCTGTGTAAAAGCACATACAGTGGCAGCAATAGCCTGCCTTGGCTCTGTTCTGTGTAAAAGGCAAAGACCGGCTCTTCAGTTATGCTGATGAGGCAATTTTGCGAGATGTCTGTGTTGAAAAAGGCTAAACATCACAAGGTATCACCTGTGTTAGGTCTAAAATCACAGACTTTTCATCACACCATATTCTAATGAATGAATAGATCAGAAATTCCCAATAGAGACACAAAACTAAGTGGCGATATTTCGTTTCATTTTCACCTCCTGTTGGAATATTGGCTGTATGTCCCAATACTTATGCTCCAAGAGCCAGACAAAACATCAGGGCCACAGGGAGGTGATCCGGTTTCCTTCAACAAGAAGTGTATTTAGGTTAGTTTATCTTCGTTTACTCTCTTCGAGAAAGATGGCACCGGGTTGCCCGTGCATCCCGATTCTCTCCAGACTTGCAAAACCCAACTTGACGCATTCCCAAACTGCCTCCCCTTCTCCCCTTTCTTTTTCCTCTTGCGAGATCAGCTGACTGGCGTGTTGTCGCGGCCCGCACGCTCTGCTGGCACCGCCCGCCGCTTATGAAAGTTCTAATAGACTTCCCGTCATGCTCATAAAAGTAGGGAGCAGCGGATTTATGATCTCATTTACCCGCGCCTGTACGGCAGCCAGCTCCGGGGGCGCTCTAATGAAACACGGGAGGATGTCCATCCTCTCGACAGCAATACTGCCAGCGCCGGCGCCTAATTGGATAATCCCGCTGAACTTTGTTAATCATTAACGGCCTCATGGCTTCATCGCTGCCGTTGTTGATTAGTGGAAGTAGTAGACGTCGATTAGTTGGTTGCTGTAATGCTTGCTGCTGAACAATACGGTTTGTCAGCATCATGTAGCTTAACCGTCGTAAGCAGATGCTTGGATGACCAAAAATGTGATTGGCAGGATGAAAAATTAGCAACTGGGCAAAATGGAAAGGAAAATCATGCTTAACAATTAGCATAATATGCTTAACTATGTACAGTATAGTCTTGCAACTACTGCATCATATTTTACAACAAATCTTTAAAAATGTATTCCGGTAAAGTAGTCGACTATGATTGACATTTAGACCAGTCAGTGACAGTGTAAAGCAGTGGTCAACAACTTTTTTTTATTCAATTTTACATCTCATTCTTAAAAAAATGTCCAGCATAAAATTTTCCCTTGACAAATGTGATGGTCATTTAGACCAGCCAATGACTGTATCAAGCCGGAGACCACACAAGAACACGGAATCGCAGTACTATGAGCTACTGTAACACGTAAACAAGTTGAATATCATTTGCATTTAGACCGGCCAATGACTGAATAGAGCCAGAGACCATACAGGAAGTACTATGAGCTATTGTAACAGGTAAACAAGTTGAATATGATTTGCATTTAGACCGGTCAATGACTGTATCAAGTCGGACACCATACAGGAAGTACTATGAGCTACTGTAACAGGTAAACAAGTTGAATATGATTTGCATTTAGACCGGTCAATGACTGTATCCAAGAAGTTCTATGAGCTACTTTACCAGGTAAACAAGTTGAATATGATTTGCATTTAGACCGGCCAATGACTGTATCAAGCCAGAGCCCATACAGGAAGTACTATGAGCTGCTGTAACAGGTAAACAAGTTGAATATGATTTGCATTTAGACCGGCCAATGACTGTATCAAGCCAGAGACCACACAGGAAGTACTATGAGCTATTGTAACAGGTAAACAAGTTGAATATGATTTGCATTTAGACCGGTCAATGACTGTATCAAGTCGGACACCATACAGGAAGTACTATGAGCTACTGTAACAGGTAAACAAGTTGAATATGATTTGCATTTAGACCGGTCAATGACTGTATCCAAAAAGTTCTATGAGCTACTTTACCAGGTAAACAAGTTGAATATGATTTGCATTTAGACCGGCCAATGACTGTATCAAGCCAGAGACCATACAGGAAGTACTATGAGCTGCTGTAACAGGTAAACAACTTGAATATGATTTGCATTTAGACCGGCCAATGACTGTATCAAGCCAGAGACCACACAGGAAGTACTATGAGCTACTTTAACAGGTAAACAAGTTGAATATGATTTGCATTTAGACCGACCAATGACTGTATCAAGCCAGAGACCATACAAAAAGTACTATGAGCTACTGTAACAGTAAAACAAGTAGAATATGATTTGCTTTTAGACCGGCCAACGACTATAACAAGCCACAGACCATACAAGAAGTACTATGAGCTACTTTACCAGGTAAACAAGTTGAATATGGTTTGCATTTAGACCGGCCAATGACTGTATCAAGCCGGAGACCATACAGGAAGTACTATGAGCTACTTTAACACCTTAAAGGAGTTGACTGTGACTGACATTTAGACCGGCCAATTACAGCATAAAGTCTCAGACCAGGCAAGAATGCGGGATCCAGGGGCTACAAGCTACTGTATGTGTGATAATTTGACATGTAGACCGGTCAATTACCGGTAATATTTGCAGATACAGTATAGTAGGACATACCGACATATCCTTGCTAGTTGCTATGAGGTAATTTAGTTGACTATGACCGTTCTATGACAATATAGTCAGAAAATGTGCAAGAAGGCGGGACCAAGGTAAACTTGTGGACTATGATTGCTCATAGCAACCAGTTTGCTGCATTGGCAAGTAGACTGGCCAATGACTGTTAGAGACAATACAGTAGATGTACTGCTCTGTATGCTATATGGGTGATGTGACCTACTATATTGACATGAAAACCGACCAATGACTGCAGAGTCTCTACAGTGTCTTTATGACGAATGTGTGTTGACGCTATACTGGGTGCTATTTAGGACATAAACTGGTATGATGGGATATCCTTTTTGGCCATTTGTAAAGACCTGCCAATGACTGTGTTATATGAGGCGTTTTCCGCGGGTGAGTGACTGCATCACCGCTATTGCTAATTGGCATGCCCACCCCTAGAGCAGAGCATTCATGTGGCACACAGGAAACAAGAAACAAATTGATATTCACGCCATTACCACAAAGTGATATTCACTAAGCGCTAACTGCCACTGATCCCCCTCTGAGTCGCCATCGTGAACCGCCGCCGGCGATAAAGTCCACCGGCCAAATTAGCCGATAAAAATAAAAATGGCCTAGTAAAAAAAAAAAAAATTTAGCAAGCACCCAAAAGTTCTACTTTATTGGTTGGAGAGGAAAGGCTTGTTGTGGTGGTCGGGCGAAAAAAAAAAAATGGCCACCGAAGTGATTTGGTGGCCATCACTTGCATATTCCATCTTATCTTTCACATCATCTGGAGATGCTGCATTTCTAGGGCAGTCAACGCTTTCCTGTCTCTTTAAACGACCATCATGTGTCCGTCAGGGGAAGATTTCATCCCGAGTTTATGGCATAATAGTGACAGCACACCACTTCGACCTGTCTAAATCATACATACATTGCTTCAATTTGCATTTACATGCATGTTATTACCAGTGAAAAATGGGCTGCAGGCTAAAAATGGCCCATGGGCCGCGCTTTGGACACCCCTGGCTTTAAATGAACCCATTCTTTTTGCAGATAGACATCACATTATGAAGTGAATCCCTCCTTGCCTGAGGTTGTCCGTCTGAATAGGCAAGTTGGAGCAGAATGGAAATTGGAACGCACTCAAATACGCTCTTAATTTCAGCTCGGCGTTTATGAAATATTAATAAAGAGGAGAGAAGTGTTGCTGAGAAGCTGGAGGAAGTGCGCTATGAGTTGGAAAATGAAGTTACGGACACGGCGGAGCGGACGGGCCTCAAGTATTCCCCCCCTGCTTTAACTTTGACTTTATGGATGCATATATTATATATTATGATGACATATATTGCATAGTATGCAGGCGACACATTTATAATGAAGGCATTACATGCTCACACAGTTAACTACATGCTATCTCCACCTGCTATCACGCCAAGACTCCATCATCAATGTCCTCCATACACTAAGAGTACACCCACAGATTTGCAGGAATGCATTACAACCGCACTGCTTTCCAAACAAAAAATGCTCATGGGGGGGGGGGGTTGTTGCATATAAAAATGCATGCATTATTAAGTAGGCTGCTGTGAGGGTTTGTGTAAACATATATACAGTATACACATGCAGCATGCCGCAGTACAACAATGAAAGCAGACACTAGAGCATGTGGACACAAGAACTCGAAAAATTCGATACCAATCAAAATGAAAAGTCTAAAGAAGCAAGAAGCAATGGAAATTTCCACTTTAAAGTGGAAACTGTGAGCTTACAGAATCAGCAATGCACTGTACAAAAAATAACAAGAACAAGAAATAAAAGTACATAGAATTCCCTTAAGGCAAGCTGATTTTTGCACATTATTTAAATAATGTATTTAATATATTCATTCATTTTCTACCGCATATCCTCACAAGGGTCGCGGGGCTGCTGGAGCCTATCCCAGCTGTCTTCGGGCAAGAGGCGAGGTACACCCTGGACTGGTGGCCAGCCAATCACAGGGCACATATAGACAAACAACCATTCACACTCACATTCATACCTATGGACAATTTGGAGTCGCCAATTAACCTAGCATGTTTTTGGAATGTGGGAGGAAACCGAAGAAAATTCACGCATGCACGGGGAGAACGTGCAAACTCCGGGGTGGAATTAAACCTGGGTCTCCTAGCTGTGAGGTCTGCGCGCTAACCACTAGTTTGCCGTGCAGCCCTGTATTAAATATAATTTCACTTTATTTTATTTTTTATTTTATTTTATTTGTTCATTTTCTCTATGTGGAGTTTGCCCGCCTCTCGCCTGAAGACAGCTGGGATAGGCTCCAGCACCCCGGTTGACCCTCGTGTGGATAAGCAGTAGAAAACGAATGAATATTTAAGCATTATTAGAGCCCTCTAGACATGAAATAACACCCCTATATTGACTTTTAAACTCTTATTACCCAAATTTATAAACAAAAGGAAATCAATCCTTTTAGGGGCTGCACGGTCTCCGAGTGGTTAGCACACAGGCTTCACAAATAGGAGACCCAAGTTCAATTCCACCCTCGGCCATCTCTGTGTGGAGTTTGCATGTTCTCCCCGTGCATGCGTGGGTTTACTCCAGGTACTCCGGTTTCCTCCCACATTCCAAAAACATGCTAGGTTAATTGGCGACTCCAAATTGTCCATAGGTATGAATGTGAGTGTGAATGGTTGTTTGTCTATATGTGCCCTGTGATTGGCTGGCGACCAGTCCAGGGTGTACCCCGCCCTCTCTCCAGAAGACAGCTGGGATAGGCTCCAGCACCCCCTGCGACCCTCGTGAGGATAAGTGGTAAAAAATGAATGATTTTAGTCAACAAAACACAGTAGTCATTCTTTCATTCATTCCCGAAATACATTTGCCAATTGATTCCTATATTCATACATTCATTCATGATGACAGGCGCTTCCATGGCTGTGCTGGGGGTCAGGAAATGAATATATATTGTACATCTTTAGCATACTTTAATACAAAGTAGATTCAATCTGAATATAATGCCATATATTGTAATTATTAGGGTGCTTATCATTGATAGAACTGTAATATTCAATAGTAACGCCCACAATGCTATCACCACAGTTCATTTTATCATAATAAAAAGTTGAAATGAATTCGACAGAGTGAGAGGAAATGAAGACATGGTGTGTGTGTGTGTGTGTGTGTGTGTGTGTGTGTGGTTGCTGCTTTATAGTCCAGCCTTTGTTGTTGGCCAAAAAACATTTCCATGTGATCCGTGGACCAAAGAGGACGACATTGCAGCGTCGCTCAGAGGGAAACGAGGCGATTTTATTTGCTGCCTTCTGCCTGCACTTATGTTGATGGCTCTTTAATTTCCATCTCCAAAATGGCTGATCCTTCTCTCATTACATTTTGGCCTTGTATGCTAAAGGATGTGAATGAAAGCCTCCACAAGCCCATGCATGTATGTGTTTGTGTAGTTGTGTGTGTGTGTGTGTGTGTTTGCAAGCACTCAGCACTACTTCTGATTGGATTAGTCCAAGAGACACATCCATCCTTTCAGCCCCGGCCTCCATCCTCCCCCTTCCTCCACCCAGACCCTGCTGGTAACAGGCTGCATTATTGATCGGCGGACAGCTCCATTTCCTCCCCGCGTCCAAACTTATCGAAGCTTCTGTTTTTCACACAGCCTGAATCCACTGCTCTTCCTCTTTGATAGTGTTGCTTCGTCATCTTCAATGAAACCTATACTCCATCTCCTCATCTCTTGGATTGTCTTTTTTTTTTTTTCCATGGTGCTGTGTGGTTTTTTCCCACGCCATTTAAACAACCACTGAAAAGTACAATACAGTACCAGCATTCATTCATTCATTTGAATGGAGCTATTTGGTGCTGGAGCCTATCCCAGATGTCTTTGGGCGAGAGGTGGTGTACACCCTGGACTGGTCGCCAGCCAATCACAGGGCACATATAGACAAACAACCATTCACACTCACATTCATACCTATGGACAATTTGGAGTCGCCAATTAACCTAGCATGTTGTTGGAATGTGGGAGGAAACCGGAGTACCTGAAGAAAACCCATGCATGTGCGGGGAGAACATGCAAACTCCACACAGAGATGGCAGAGGGCGGAATTGACCTCCGGTCTCCTAGTTGTGAGGCCTACACGCTAACCACTCGTCCGCCGTGCAGCCTTCCAATTGAGATATTTGGTGTAAGAAAAATATAACTTATATATATATATATATATAATTTATATATTTTGACAAAATTTATATATATTTTATATTAATATATATATATATAAATTTATATATTTTTACAAAATGTATATATTTTTTAAAAATTAAAATTTAAAAATTACCTCAGTTTTGGTATGAATAAATTAATAACAAAAACCTTTGGGTGGAATTGAACTCCGGTCTCCTAGTTGCGAGGCCTACACGCTAACCACTCTCCGCCGTGCAGCCCTCCTATTGAGATATTTGGTGTAAGAAAAATATTTATATATATATATATATATATATATATATATATATATATATATAATTTATATATATCTAAATTTATATATTTTGACCATTTAATTTTATAAAAAAATTATTTTATAAATATTTTTTAAATAAATTTATATTTTTTATAAAAAAATATATTAATTGTCAAAATATATATTTTTTTATAACAAACATAATATATATATATATAATTTTTATAAATATATATATAAATTTTGTCAAAATATATACATTTATATATATATAATTTTTTTGTAAAAAAAATATATAAAAAATTGTCTGAGTTTTCGTATGAATAAATTAATATCAAAAACTTTAGTTTGCTGTCTAAAGAGGCACAACATGACGTGATGATAAAGACCGCCATTGAAAAATCACTTGACAACATTCAAACAGGTACTTTAACCAAGTAAACAAAAATAAGCAACTAGTGCACAACTAATTGATGAATTCATTTCCTCCGTGACTGCTACCTACAGTATCGTTTACCCCCTTCATGGTGCCTTTGATGCTGCAAACACTCAACCTCGCTGTCCCCCCCCCCATGCGCTGCTCTCCACTACTGAAAGCTAAAATTAGACAGCAAGTGATTTTCGCTAGTTGGAGGGGAGGAATCAATTGCCATTAATTGCCTTTAGGAGAGAACAACTTGTGACAGGGCTGCGAGACAGAAAGAGAATCCCAAGAAGAAATTACAACTGCAGCTAACTTATGGTGACAGAATGGGCACAACTAATCACCATACGGAATGTATTAAAAGGTCTTTTTCCCCTCTAAAGTCTGAGATGAATGTAATGCTTTAGAAATCTTTCATCTTTCCATGCTTTGCCGTAGCGGGCGTCAAAACAGCAAGCGACAGCGCCGCATCTCTAAATGTACATGTCGCTGTGTTGTTTGTGGTCCGCAGGCGCTGTACCCGAGCCCGGAGGAAGGCTGGCAGATCTACAGCTCGGCGCAGGGCGCAGATGGGAAGTGTATCTGCACGGTGGTCGCGCCGGCCCAGAACATGTGTAACCGCGACCCACGCAGCAGGCAACTCCGTCAGCTCATGGAGAAGGTGACAGCTGTCCATAACACAACTCGTTCTGAGACACAACTGTGAACGCGGGCGAGTCGTTCGCGAGGCGCCGGCTGTCGGGCACACGATGTAAAGTGTTGATGATTTCTTGGGAAAGTTTCTTAACTAGGGTTGTTGTATGCGTTGTTGCCTCCATCAAAAGGTGTTTGTTAGCATCAGCAAGGTCAATTGATGCCGCTACATTATCAAAGCATTCTTGTATCGTCGTCAGGTGCATGGTCTACAAAAACAAATAACTGCCGTTATCTGTAATTACTCAAAAAAGACAGGTGTCAGGTTTGTACAAAATTCCGAATGGAACTGAGAATGTCTCCCAGATTCCAATTCAGTGCCATGAGTTTGAATTGAGTTTGCATGAAGTAGAATTGCTATTGACCAATTCAGATTCATTCATTTATTCATTTTTTACCGCTTATCCTCACAAGGGTGAAGGGGGTGCTGGAGCCTATCCGAGCTGTCTTCGGGTCGCCAGCCAATCACAGGGCACATATAGACAAACAACCATTCACACTCACATTCATACCTATGGACAATTTGGAGTCGCTAATTAACCTAGCATGTTTTTGGAATGTGGGAGGAAACCGGAGTACCCAGAAAAAAACAACGCATGCACGGGGAGAACATGCAAACTCCACACAGAGATGGCCGAGGTAGCTGTAAGGCCTGCGCGCTAACCACTCGTCCAATTGAGATATTTGATGTAAAAAATATATGATGTAAAATATATATATATATACACACACACACACATATACATATATATATATATATACACATTTTTATGAAAAATAGTATAAATAAATTTTGTCCAAATATATACATTTATATATATATATAAATTTTGGTTTAAAAATTATAAAAAATATATCAATAAATATATTTATATAATAAATAAATATTAATGTATTTATTATATAAATATATTATATATTAAATATATTCATTTATATATTTTTATTTTTTTATAAATAAATAAATATTTATTTATTTCTTTTTATATTTTCATATAAGTTTTATAAATATATAAATATTTTTTATTTAATAAATATATATTTATTTATTCATAAAATTATACAAAAATATATCAATAAATATATTTAATATATAATAAATATATTTATATAATAAATATTTATTTATTTATTCATCCCCTGCTGTACATGTAAAAACTAAACAAAAAATGCTGAAGTACCCACTTTCACAATGATGTAAAAACAGTCAAACCTTCACCAAAATGGCATCATTCCATTTTGGTGCAGTTCGGGATAAAGGCCCCACTTCCATTGGGGCTATGTGGTGCAATGGTAAAATAGAGCTTCCATTATTGACACCTAGTGGACCTGGCAAGTCTTGACTTATTAAGGATCTTAGCTTTGTTAGCTGTACTTCCATTCTAACCATTCAGTACATTGTTTGGTTTCATTTGTATTGTTGCACAGTAAATAAAAGTGGCTAATCAATTCAGCGCTAAAACCCTTTTGATGCAGGATGTTTTTGACCTCCTGTTCCGTGTGTTTGATGCAAATAGCTTTCCCGTCACAAGCGTGCCAAACACAGATCAGAGGTGAGACAACGGACAGGAAACAGGCATGTTTGTTCTCCAGGTGCGTGTCAACTAGCGGTGTTCCGGGCGGAAGCAACAGCTTGATAAGTCACCTCTGCAGCTTCTTCTATTATTCTAGCAACACAGAGCAGCGCAGAGCGCTTGCAAAGGGAGGAGCGATAAAACGCGCAGCCTGACATTGATGTGCTCCTGCGAGGGAGGCGGGGTTAAATTGAGATGCAAGAAGGGAGCTCCGAGGCCCCGCCGGATCAGTCGGGTACCTGAATTCCACATATTGCATTCTGCCTGGCTGAAGTTTGTCTTTCCCCAGACAGACGGTGTCTGCTGCAGCTTTCAAGCGTGCAAAATTTACACGCATTTAGGGAAGAGTGGAGCCGAGATGGTGTTTTCTGACACTTGACTCAGGGAATAGTGTGTTTTTTTGGTGGGAGAGTAAGTTGCATAAGGGCTTTTATCCAATATATTTACAGTAAATTTGTGGTTCTACCATATCTTACTTATTGTGTGGCAAATATAGCGTAATAACTATAAAAGCAATCTTCACTCGCTAAATGTACTGCAAAAAAGGGCAGTAAGGATAATTCATAATGCCGCCTACAGAGAACATACTAATTCCTTATTTCTAAAATCACATATACTTAAACTTGCTGATATAGCTCATCTTCAAACAGCTAAAATAATGCATAAGGCTAAAAATAACCAATTAGCTAAAAATGTCATCCAATACTTATCTACAAGAGAGGAGAAATATGATCTCAGGGAAGAACTACATTTGAAACACTTATATGCCAGGACTACGTTAAAAAGCCATAGCATTTCAGTATGTGGAATCAAACTATGGAATGGATTGAGTAAGACCCTCAAACAATGCACAACGATGAGCCAATTCAAGAAACAATACAAGCAGTTGATGTTTGCTAAATACAAGGATGAAGAGTCTTGAACCAGTCATGATGTGCTATATATGTATCACTATATTGATACTTACTATGGTACCTGTTATGTCATTGTATGGTCATATCGCCTCGTACTTCGGTACGTGACATAAATAAAACTTAAAAATTACAAAAAAAAACAACAAAATTACTTAAAACTATATTATGAAAGCAGGAAGTGAACAAATGTAACAGTTACTGATTGTAAAAGTACCAGATGGAGGGGTAGGATTTAATAAGCTTTGCTTCTTCCTACTCCTTTTGGACATGTGGAACTGTGAACTGATTATGTGATGCATTCAATTGTAATCTGATGCATGTTCAAATGAAATAAAACCATTACCATAATTATATATTGGTTAATAAAGGTGCCCTACTGTGCATTATTACCTTTTCCAATTATGTTCCAATGGTGATACAGTGTGTGTCCCTACAGCCTTCATAAGCACCAAACAGACAAATCAACCATCTCCTTCGCTCTTTTGCTCCACTTTTGATAGAAGAGACACTCAAACCATCGTTTTGGACATAGTAAACTAAATCGCTCCTTCCTACCTCTGACCCGACCCCTAGCTAGAAGAGCCTGGCTGCCACTTTCGACCATAAGAAAAAAATATGGGACCTTTAAGACTGGTAAAATTGAGTCTATCGTCATTTTTCCGAGCAAAGAAGGCACTATAATATCCCTTGGAAAACTTCTATAGCGCCGACACTGGCAACAAAAGTACATTTTTCAGTACATTTCATTGAGATGTGAAACGGACTGAGGGTGATTATAATATATTTCGCCCAACCTCGCCTATAAGGCTGCAGTTATCAAAGGTAACATAATCCCCCTGTCTAATACAGTCCAAAGACCGCCTTAATGAGGACACTTGAGGTTTGTGCTGCACAAAAGCAAAATAGTACGACTATACATACAGTACATAGAGACACCCTCATTTGGATCCAGAGCATGCGGAGGAAGTATTATAGTGGAGCGCATCCACAAAATCCTACCACCGGTGTTTAAAAAAAAAAAAAAAATACAAGAACAGACGAGCATGCATTAACAGCCTTGCGCAAATGTGTGTTTTGAGATTCCCGTAAAGCTCGTACAAAGTATCGATGTAGAGCGGCCTACTTTTGACCACCTGTCCGACCGAATAACCGATGGAAGATGGAAATCAGATCACTCATCCCGCCTACACCGCCTCTTTGATGGCTGATGTTGACAGATTTATTCAATTCATGATACCATTTCATCACGTCTTTTAAGACAAAATGTCTTAGAAATGCAGCATCAGATAAACGGCATTTTTAAAAAAAATGACCAAAAATATAAGCAAAAATTAAAAACAAAAAAAAACGGAAAATACCAAAAAACTAATTAAAAAAAAAATAATAATTAAATCAATCTGATTATTAAAAATACTATAACGTTAATAAAAGGCAAAAAAAAATCACCAAATTTATATAGTTCTTTGTTGATGGTCCAAACTTAAGTGAATTTCGTCAAACTAAGATTCCTTATTTATAAATGGAAGATTTTCAGCATCAAAAACCAACCTTTTAAAACATTACTAGAGCCCTCTAAACATAAAACAACACCCCTACAGTCACTTTTAGACTCATATTACCCAATATAGTAGACATAAAAACAGAAAAAAGGCCATATAAGACATCATAAAGATTCACACAAATCAGCGTTGCTAGGTCTGCTTATAAAGCGATACGTAAAATCTGCATATTTTTGACTAACAATACTCAACAGCTGTACAACATCTGAATCGTACGACCTCAAGGGCTTTACTAGGATTTATTCCCGACGACAGGTTCTATCAGCGTTCACATTCAGAGTTTGTGAGGTTAAGTGCAATTTGTCAGTGGGAAAAAAGCAGTGTTTTTGATGGAGCATGTGGGAGAGAACAGTAGGCTGGACACAGTCACTGAGTGGGCCGAGGATCGGGAAGGCGAGCCAGGCATCTGGACCAACAGACTCAATGCCAAGCTGCGACCTTTTGGAGAGTTGGGACTGCTCAGTAAATAAATAGAGAAATAAATAAGGAGAGGAGAGCAGAGGAGTTTGGAAGCGTGCCCGTCTGCGTGAGTGTGTTGTTTTGTGCGTGGACGTACTAAGAACATGTGAGCTCCTCCTGCGGTACATGCGGAGAAACGTTGCTTGGGCTGATCTCTTTGCTGAGGGGGTGTGACCGTAGGAGGGTTATGTAGCAAGTAAAAGAATGGACTGTGTCGGCATTAGAGGATTAAACTTAGCAGCAGAGCCGATTTGGCGAATGGAGAATCAATAAATAGCAGCCTGACAGTGTGCAGCGTATATATTATATATCTGCAGTGTCACAATCATATATGACTTTGACAGTGGCGTCACGACTCGGGGTGCATTTGCTTAATCAAAGCGGTGTACCGTTTGGATTTTGGGAAGGTCAAACTGTGCAGAAAGACAAACTGGAGGAAGTTGTGATGGTCAGCGGGCCTTTGAGAATGCCATCCATCCATTTTCTATGCCGCTTATCCTCACTACGGTCGCGGGTATGCTGGAACCTATCACAGCTGACTTGGGCCGAGAGGCGGGGTACACCCTGGACTGGTCGCCAGCCAATCACAGGGCACATATAGACAAACAACCATTCACACTCACATTCATACCTATGGAACTCACTGAAGGGAAAGATGAGTAATTTTACTTTACTTTAGTTTAAATTTAGTTTAGTTTAATTCTGACAGGTTTAATGGCAGCGGTTTCACCCTACGACAGGCTAATTCACATGCTTTGTGGTTAGAACAGCCAGGAAGTCAACCAATTCATTCATTCATTTTCTACCGCTTATCATCACTTGGGTCACAGGTATGCTGGAACCTATCCCAGCTGACTTGGGGCGAGAGGCAGGGTACACCTTGAACTGGTCACCAACCAATCACAGGGCACATATAGACAGTCAAATCATTCATACTCACATTCATACCTATGGAACTCACAGTGACATAGGAAAAGAGTGAGTAATTTTACTTTATTTTACTTTAATTGTAGCGTGTATGACATGTTATGATTTTAAAATGCAAACATTGTCAAACTATGACAGGTTTAATGGCAGCGTTTTCACCCTAGGACAGACTAATTCACACGTTTTGTGGTTAGAACAGCTAGAAAGTCAACCAATGTTTTACTTTATTTCAGTTTTATTATACTCCAACTAATAGAATAACCTGGCTTGAAATTTGAAAACTGTCTCCAGCTTTTTCTTCTATCAAGTTTAACATTCATTCACTCACTCATTCAACCATCCCCCAAAGGAGGCATGATGATGCAGATTATGGCTTCAGTTTGCCCAAACTAACCATGGCTGCCATATTTAAACAGAACAGGACCAGTGCCAACTATTGATAAGATAAGCATAAAAGGGTCACGATTCAAATCCCCTCCTTTACTCACAGGAAACTTTGCTGGCTTTTTAATTTGAAATGATCTCCTTGATGACTCCAAACACTCTATTTGCAGAAACTCAAAGCAGCTGCCATCACAGGAAGTCAATAGAGTCAAAACAACCGCATTCTCACTGCAGAGAGACGGCGCCCTGACGCCTTTCTGCTATATATAGACGTCGGCGCATTGAACAGTTTATTTTTGCAAACAGGATTGGGGGACGTGGATGTGACTTACACGCTAATAAAGACGGATTGGCACCGCTATTTGGTACACCTGCATAATCCTGATGAGATTTGGATCAAACATTGATCACTTTTGATTGACAGCCTCAGAGATTGGAACGTCTGTGGCATTGCCGTATGTCCTATGCACTAATGTCACCAGGTCCAGAACATAAGCCAGTCCATGGAGGTGCTAGACCTGCGGACCAACAGGGATCTCCAGTACGTGAGGGAGACTGAAGGAATGATGAAGGTGGTGGATGGAAGGCTGAAGGTGGCCTCGGAGAACCCCCGGAGTCTCAACCCAAAAGGCTTTCAGGTACTTCACTTCCTGTATTTCTTATTGTTGCTGGGCATACAACAACATTGCCGTACTCCGGATCGCCAACTACTGGCCTGGCATGCACATTACACTCTCAGTGTTGACAAAGCTGTCACTATCTTAAAACCGTTGAATAACATTTTAACATTCTTAACTTCATACAAGTGTAAAAATAAGTGAGACCCTTGTATTCGTAAAACATATAAAAACAAAACAAATCCCTTTAATGCTGTAACGTTCAACATAATGAGTCATTTTGCAGATCCAATTTTTAAACATTCTTACTATTCATTCATTCTCTACCGCTTATCCTCACGAGGGTGCTGGAGCCTATCCCAGCTGTCTTTTGGCGAGAGGCGGGGTACACCCTGGACTGGTCGCCAGCCAATCACAGGGCACATATAGACAAGCAACCACTCACATTCATACCTATGGAACTCACTGTGACATAGGGAAAGAGTGAGTAATTTTACTTTATTTTAGCTTAATTGTAGCGTGTATGACAAGTTAGGATTTTAAAATGCAAACATTGTCAAACTATGACAGGTTTCACGGCAGCGGTTTCACCCCAGGACAGACTAATTCCCATGTTTTGTGAACAGTTAGGAAGTCAACCAATGTTTTACTTTATTTTAGTTTTATTATACTCCTCCAACAAATGGGAAAACCTGGTTTGAAATTTGAGAACTGCCTCCAACTTTTCCTTCTATCAAGTTTAACATTCATTCATTCATTCAACCCCCCTCAAAAGTCACCAGCCAATCACAGGGCACATATAGACAAACAACCATTCACACTCACGTTCATACCTATGGAACTCACTGCAACATAGGGAAAGAGTGAGTAATTTTACTTTATTTTAGTTTACTTCTAGTGTGTATGACAGGTTAGGATTTTAAAATGCAAATATTATCAAACTATGACAGGTTTAACTCGACCGCCGTGCAGCCATTCTTACTAGTACAAGTGTAAAAATAAGTGAACCACACTCAATGGTAATGAGTTAAAAACAATAAAAACAGCCTACCTTAACACTGACAAGGTTGTTCCCAGTCTGTTTCCTCGGCTCTTTTGAGGCCGCTCCTTTCGATTTGGAAGCCGTGTTGCTGAAAAGCCAAAGAAAAAGCACAGAGTCCATCAGAGTGTTTCTTATGAAGCCAAAGAAAAAGCATTGGATTTTGTTCTTTGCTGGTTGCTGAACTTTGAACTCCCATGACCTACACTTGCGAAATGAGACATTTTTTGCAACTAAAGCATATTTGTATTGCAAAAATGTGATGGGATATTATTTTATGGAATATTATTATTGGAATAAGTATCAGAAAAAAAGGAAGACGCTCACTTAATGGAAATACTGTAAGGCAGGGGTGCTCACACTTTTTCAGCATGCGAGCTACTTTTAAAATGACCGAGTCAAAATGATCTACCCACTACAAAAATGCAAAACATCTATTTATTGTCAAATGTATTGAGGATTATTTGTACGTACAATGTATGTTGATGTACCTTACATAACCAAATGAGCCAATATTGCAAAACACACATAATTAACATTTTTTGTAATTACCTCCACATTACTCCACATTTCCCTTCTTTGGTACTGCGATGGTAGAATGGCATATGAGGCAAACGCACTTCGAAAAAGACATTGTGAAAAAAAAAGTCCACCTCCCATTCCGTATGGAAGTGATATGTTTTTGCCTTTTTACTTGGTCCAGCTACTTCACTCATTTTAGTGACCATAAACTTTAGCGAGGGCTTAAAATCTGACGCAATTCGCCGACTAGCTTAGCACTTTGCATCGCTGTTTACGCATGAGCGGTGACCTAAAGGTCAAAATTCAGTTGTCATCTGACTGGTTGTCCTGTATGTCAATCAAGTAACGGGGATGGATGATAGGCTGACATCGTAAGTTCTGCTGCACTTAGAGACGTTGTTTGGTTTGATTGGTCACCCGAAGGGCAACATTCAGTTGTCATCTGAATGGCTGCCCTGTATATCAATCAAGTGACAGCATTGATGCTAGGATGATATTTTTTTAATGTCACGCCGCGATCGACCAGCGATCGACCAGTACCACCTCCGCGATCGACCGGTAGATCGCGATCGACTTAATGAGCACCCCTGCTGTAAGGTAACAACAGGTAAAAACAATAAAAATAATAGCTTATGTGAGTTATCCAACCAAAATTTGTGCAACTAAAGCATATTTTTTAAATATTTCAGTAGAATTATGAATGACGTTTTACTGTTCCTTTCTTCCCATCCATCTCGAGTTTATCTCCCTACAAGCTAACACATGCTGTGATCGTCTGTCAAGCCTTTTTGTCTTGTCGTCTCTCCCAGACTCTTAATGCATTCTTCACACTGTTGAGATATGAGATGAAGCATATAATGGTTTGATTAAAGGATAAATGCAAAGCGTGAGCTCCCCCCCCCCCCCACCCTCCGGGGGGGTGTAAGCATCAATGCCTCAACTGTATTGTGTGCGGCCCTGTTCCAATGGAGCCTATTGATGTAGTGTGGAATAAGCCATTCCATTAGCTGAGAGGATTAAAAATGTACACACTGCCAGACAGGTTTCTCAAGGAAAATCCACAACATATAGAGAAGAAAGAAAAAAAAAAAACTTGACTGATGTATGTGCTCAGCTCCAAGTTGCTGATAGCCCGCCGTGGGAGATTAACGAGACGGGACCCGTACGGCTTGAGAAAAAAAAAAAAAAAAAGGACGGGAAAAGAAACGAGATTTATGATGTGACGCCACAGGGCTGAGAGCGGCTTCATCACCAGATTTAAGATAAACCCCCCAACGAGGCCCCGCGTATTTTATCGATAGGCTTATTTCTCTGCTGATCTATGGCGGGGAGGTTCTCCCACTGCTTCCTGTACTCCTACCTCAACACCTGATGAGTCACATTGAACACTCAAGTCTTCCTCTCTGGGTTTTTCATGGAAGCAGCACAGATGGTAAATGGCCTTGTTCACTAATTAATAATGGTATTTGTTATTTAGGACTACAAAGCTAGGAGGACATTAAAAAAAAATACAATTTTGTTTAGTTCAGCCTTTCCCAAACTCAGGATCAAAATAGATCTGTTCTGTTTCTGCAAGCTGTTTTAGTCATCATTGAAACAGTCAATACCTTATTTTATGACTTAAAAAAATATTTTGCATGAAAAGTGGAAAGGAAATGTAGCTCTGCTTAAGCAGTATAGTCATTTATGGTCATCTATGCAGCTTATCCTCACTAGGGTCACAGGGGTATGCTGGAGTCTATCCCAGCTGTCATTCGGGCGAGAGGCGGGGTACACCCTGGACTGGTGGCCAGCCAATCACAGTGCACATATAGACAAACAACCATTCACACTCACATTCATACCTATGGACAATTTGGAGTCGCCAATTAACCTAGCATGTTTTTGGAATGTGGGAGGAAACCGGAGTACCCGGAGAAAACCCACGCATGCACGGGGAGAACATGCAAACTCCACACAGAGAATCAAACCCAGGTCTTCCCGATCTCCTAACCACTCATCCACCCTTGTAATGTTTTTATTTCGTTATGTACGAGTGCTATTGGCCAGGGGTGCCTAATAAGGGGGGAAAAGTTCAATTCTAGGTTCTCCTGACTGTTAGCGACCCCAAAAATAGTTAAATATAAAAAAAAGTGGGGGGGACCCAATGTGATATTTTTTTTACTATTTTTGGGGGTCGCTAACAGTCAGGAGAACCTAGAATTGAACTTTTCCCCCCTTATTAGGCACCCCTGGCCAATAGCACTCGTACATAACGAAAAAAAAAAGTGGGGGGGACCCAATGTGATTTATTTTTAATTTGTTTACAGAATGCACAATCGCTATTGGCTCGACCAGGCGTGGGCAAATATTTTGACTCGTAGGCCAAGTTAACAAAATTGTCCGGGGGACCATAATATATATTTAACACACACACTATTTTATGCTTATAATTTTCCTTGAATTATTTGTCTAATTTTATCTGTAAAAGTGTTATAGTATCAGCTGTATGTTCTCATGTCCCTTTTTAGGAGCACTTTATTCAAATTATGTAATTTAATTTTACAGTTTTGTTGTTTTTTTTTTTACTAAATAAAACATCCGACAGACCAGGGTTCAATTCCACCCTCGGCCATCTCTGTGTGGATTTTGCATGTTCTCCGGTTTCCTCCCACATTCCAAAAACATGCTAGGTTAATTAGCGACTCCAAATTGTCCATAGGTATGAATGTGAGTGTGAATGGTTGTTTGTCTATATGTTACCTGTGATTGGCTGGCGACCAGTCCAGGGTGTACCCCGCCCTCTCACCCGAACACAGCTGGAATAGGCTCCAGCATTCCCCCGCGACCCCCCTGAGCATAAGTGGTAAAAAATGAATGAATGAATGAATATAACTAGAGCCCTCTAAACATGAAATAACACCCCTATAGTCACCTTTACACCTTGCAATGTAACTTAATGGACACCTACGGACCCCTAGTGACCTGTGTGGAATACTACATAGCACAACGTGTCTTTCAATGCTCTTCTGAATACCTTATAGTCGTATTTAAGTGAATGTAGCCATTTTTTATGCTTGAAAATGGTTAATTGGCAACTCCAAATTGTCCATAGGTATGAATGTGAGTGTGAATGGTTGTTTGTCTATATGTTACCTGTGATTGGCTGGCGCCCGAAGACAGCTGGGATAGGCTCCAGCACCCTTCCTGACCCTAGTGAGAAAAAGCGGTAGAAAATGAATGAATGAAAACATCCGACTTGCAAGTCATGTTGCCAGTTTGTATGTTAAAAGTGGAAATACTCGAAACACGGCGTCTTTAGTTCTTTTTTTGGGGGGGGGTTTATTTGCCTTAGACTTCTGACTGTGACGCACGTACAGGCGAGTGTACTCCAGCGTTGGCTACATTAGCTGCCGTTTGACTGATAATCGCATCCCGAGGCTGGAAAAGTCACTATACTGCGGCAAAGTGTTTGTTCTTCAAATGCTGCGTTAAATTAAAGCTTTTTATCACGATTCCCCAGCAAGACATTTATTGTGACATGTTTTGCAGAGAGCAAAATGTGTATGACATTGACAAATGGCAGGTAAGATTCACATGGTAGACATGTTTGATTTTGGACTTGGGGGGGGGGGTGCTTGCAATGGTACGAGCCAGAGGTGATTGGCTCTTCAACTGCAGCTACTTTCACCTTATGGAGTTCAGTTTTTAATGCGAATGCTTTTTAACCATTGACCCTGGTGCTTATTTGCTTTTGTAAACACCGACTGTGACTTCCTGTTTGAGAAAATAACATAGGAAATAAGAAATGGCCTCCGTATTCTGGGGTTTTAATACCCGGCCTCGCTTCTTTGCTGTACTCTTCTAGGAGTTAAAAGACAAGGTGGGAGAGCTGGTCCGCCGCCTGCCCGTGCTGGAACAGTACAAATCCGACACCAAGATGATCCTGCGCCTGCGAGAGGAAGTGAGGAACCTGTCCTTGGTGCTGATGGCCATCCAGGAGGAGATGGGCGCCTACGACTACGAGGAGCTACGCCAGAGGGTCCTGCTGCTGGAGACCCGCCTACACTCCTGCATGCAGAAGCTGGGTAAGGCATGCCTGCACGGCGATGAATTCTTAATCGGAAACTATCAAATTCTATCGCAGCAGCACTTGTGTGCCCACGGGGCAATTAGTGTGACCAATTAAATTATTGATTAAATGAACATCATAAATAGTCAAATATTATGCTGTACAACATTTGCACCCTGCCCACCCGCTCATGTTATCAGCGTAAATTATGAAGAGCTTTGCTAGAATGCCTGGATGAATAATTGATCGTGTTTTCACATGGCTAAACTGATGATTTAACAAAAAAAAAAAAAATCCCAACAAATAAGGGTTGAGGCAAAAAAAAAAAGACCACACAGTGTAGCCTTTATATTTGGAACTCTCAGACAAATGGCACATAGATGGTCAATAATGAATTCATAGCTCTGTACAAAGCAGCTGATGAATGAAAAATATATAGGATATCTTAATAGAAGATTCATTTTTTTTTTTTTTTTTAATTTGCCACACAGAGGCTTTTTCTAAATCTGAAAGTATAATATATTTTGCATTGGTTATAAAAGCATGCCGGTTATCAAGTTATGTAGAATCAGCATTGTAGAGTATTGTAATACAAAAAAAAACAGGTACTGTGTTTTCTGGACTATAAGTCGCACAAGGCCAAAAATGCATAATTACGTAGAAAAAAAACATACATAAATCGCACTGGAGTATAAGTCGCACAAGGCCAAAAATGCATAGTTAGGTAGAAAAAAACATACATAAATCGCAGCGGAGTACAATTCGCACAAGGCCAAAAATGCATAATTACGTAGAAAAAAAACATACATAAATCGCACTGGAATATAAGTTGCACAAGGCCAAAATTGCATAATTAGGTAGAAAAAACATACATAAATCACACTGGAGTATAAGTCGCATTCGGCCAAAAATGCATAATTAGGTAGAAAAAAACATACATAAATCGCACTGGAGTATAAGTCGTATAAGGCCAAAATTGCATAATTAGGTAGAAAAAAAACATACATAAATCGCACTGGAGTATAAGTCGCACAAGGCCAAAAATGCATAGTTAGGTAGAAAAAAACATACATAAATCGCACCGGAGTACAAGTCGCACAAGGCCAAAAATGCATAATTACGTAGAAAAAAAACATACATAAATCGCACTGGAATATAAGTTGCACAAGGCCAAAATTGCATAATTAGGTAGAAAAAAACATACATAAATCACACTGGAGTATAAGTCGCATAAGGCCAAAAATGCACAATTAGGTAGAAAAAAAACATACATAAATCGCACTGGAATATAAGTTGCACAAGGCCAAAATTGCATAATTAGGTAGAAAAAAACATACATAAATCGCACTGGAGTATAAGTCACATTTTTTGCGGGTAATTTATTTTCCAAACTACTTGACCAAAACAGACATTACGTCCTCTTGGAAGGCATGTTCTAACAGTAAAAAAATAGCCAACAGGCTGAATAGGTGTAAGATATGCTAACACAATGGTTATTCAGCTACACAAATAATAAACATGAACAGAAAAGGTGTCCAGTGTTTATGTAACACAAACAGCTTTTTCATTTATAAGTCACAGGAACAGCCAACCTATGAAAAAAAGTGTGACTTATAGTCCAGAAAATACGGTAAATTACCTGCAAAAAATGCGACTTATACTCCAGTGCGACTTATGTATGTTTTTTTTCTACCTGATGATGCACATTTGGTCTTGTGTGACTTATACTCTTATAGGCCAGAAAATACGGTAAATTACCTGCAAAAAATGCCACTTATACCCCAGTGCGACTTATGTATGTTTTTTTCTACCCAATTATGCATTTTTGGTCTTGTGCGACTTATATTCCGGAGCGACTTGCAGTCCAGAAATTATGGTATTTCACAAAGTACTTGACCAAAACAGACATTACGTCCTCTTGGAAGGCAAGTTCTAACAATAAAAAAAATAGCGAACAGGCTGAATAGGTGTAAGATATGCTAACACAAATGGTTATTATAATAAACATGAACAAAAAAGGTGTCCAGTGTTTATGTAACATAAACAGTTTTTTCCATTTATAAGTCGCTCTGGAGTATAAGTCGCAGGAACAGCCAACCTATGAAAAAAGTGTGACTTATAGTTCGGAAAATACGGTTGTATTTGTGACTAAATGTGCTTTTGAATGTGTTGTGTATACGAGTCCTTCCGATCCACTTGTTTTCCATCACATTATGTGGTGCTTGAAATGAAGCATCCATCAATAAAGCCTGTAAAGCAGATGAATGGAGCATACTAATAAAACCCAGCTAAATGTATTCCGATAAAGATCCCGCTCGTGTGTGTGTGTGTGTGTGTACGTAGTGACAGCTATAAATATTCATACCTTCCATCCTCTACCTCTGCTTTGACCTGCAGGTTGCGGGAAGCTCACCGGCGTCAGTAATCCCATTACGGTGCGAGCGTCTGGGTCCAGGTTCGGCTCCTGGATGACGGATACGATGATCCCCAGCTCTGACAACAGAGTGAGTGTCCTAATCCCTACAAGTGAGCAAATACGGAGGATGAAGCTAGAACAAAAGAGCAAACACAGCTGCACACCGTCATGTTGAAGCCATCACTTGGCGACTTTGGAGGCGGAAGAGAGTAAATAGTGATGAACTAAGCTACAAACAGGGGAGCCATATTCAGGGAATTCCAAGTGGACATTTTTAATGAGATTGAAAATATTGAAGATTAGTCAATTATACTAAATTATAGTACTACTGCTTTCATTTCCCATGGAAGTATCCCTTTTTTCTATACAGGGTCACGCAGTAGGATCTGATATATTTGTAGCTTCAATAAAAGGCAAATAAAGTAAAGAAACAAGAGTGTTTTTATTTTCGAAAAGTACATATAATGCCATTGTTTTAAAAAATCATTTCTGACAGTACGGCGGTAGAGTGGTTAGCGCGCAGACCTCACAGCTAGGAGACCAGGGTTCAATTCCACCCTCGGCCATCTCTGTGTGGAGTTTGCATGTTCTCCCCGTGCATGCGTGGGTTTTCTCCGGGTACTCCGTTTTCCTCCCACATTCCAAAAACATGCTAGGTTAATTGGCGACTCCAAATTGTCCATAGGTATGAATATGAGTGTGAATGGTTGTTTGTCTATATGTGCCCTGTGATTGGTTGGCGACCAGTCCAGGGTGTACCCCGCCTCTCGCCCGAAGACAGCTGGGATAGGCTCCAGCACCCCCTACGACCCTCGTGAGGAAAAGCGGTAGAAAATGAATGAATGAATGAATGAGTTCTGACAGTACAAGGTCAAACAAGGTTGATTTTCGTTTCAATGCATATCCAGTAGCTCCGAATTTGGTAACCCATAACAAGATCGTGTTTTTCGAGCAGGTACGGTATCATGTCTACCAAGATCAAACTGCAAACGGAACGCTCGCTGTGTTGCAGTTACAGATTAGTTTGTTTTGATCAACGTTTCCACAATAAAAGCGCGATACTCACCAGTCCAATTAATGGCAGCCACTGAAAAAGAAACAAAAAGAAAACAATGGCATTATAAATTTCACTTTATTTGCCTTTTATTTAACCTAGAAATGTGTCATTGGAAAATAAGAACATTGAATGATACTGAATGATGAATATTGGGATGAGTGTACTGCAACATCATCACAAGGTAAACAAA
This sequence comes from Doryrhamphus excisus, assembly GCF_030265055.1. Taxonomy (NCBI): domain Eukaryota; kingdom Metazoa; phylum Chordata; class Actinopteri; order Syngnathiformes; family Syngnathidae; genus Doryrhamphus; species Doryrhamphus excisus. The sequence goes on from NC_080480.1 coordinate 13,589,542, forward strand.
CACACATATTTACATGCCTAGTAAGTTTTGATGGTATGATTAAAGAAAAACTAGTCCCAAATAAACCATTTTTGTTGTAATTTTTTTATGAATTTTTGCTGATTGCCATTAACTTCCGATATTAACTTCCCATTGGAAAGACATTGGACAGGAATTACTCTTTATATGTCATCATCCTGAAACATTTTGTGTTTTGTTTTGATCTAGTTCACTTTGTTTGTTCTAGTGCTAGTGTTTGAGGAACGCTATAAAAGTACAGGGCAAGACTTATGGGTCTTACCGTTACTGCCTAAATACAGTAAACCTTGGATATATCGGAAATTCGCTCACAACGGACAGATAAAAAAAGAACCGTTTTTTCTGTAATGCATTTCTAATAAAAATTAATTGCATATATCGGATTTTTTATAACAGATTTCGCCTATTTCGGACAAAATCTCCAGTCCCGTTCCAATGCATTTCCATTAAATTTCCCTCGCATATATCGGATGGCCGCATCGTGGCGCTCCGATTCGCCGAATCGTGACAGGCCGCTATATAACGTCATTTGCAGTGTTGCCTGCGCGATTTATATTCACGTTTATTATTCAGATTTAGAACAAATATAAAAGTGAGTGACGTCAATAATACTAGCACAGCAGTGAATGAGATCTTAACCTCACTATTGGAAATAACGTTGGCCTGACGGGCGTAACAGGGCCTAGCTTAATTAACAATTTGTTATGCTCAGAGTCCAATAAAGTTAAATTCTCATTACCTTACGTCTCTTTTCATTGCCCAGTCCAGGTACATTGGAAACATAGTCAAGGAAGTGCCTTTTTATAACGGATAAAATCCCATTTACGCATATACCGGATATAAATCCGATATATGCGTAAAACGGACATTTTCCGGTATACGCATATAACGGATTTCGCTTATATCGGACAAAACCAGTGGGAACAATTGAATCCGATATATCCGAGGTTTACTGTATGTTTATTCACACGGCACTCTCCTGCAACCATACTGCCACACCCACCATTCACCCAACCTGCCTCCATAAACCGCCATTCTGGATATCGAGTTTATTCATTCATCCTTTAGCAGTAAATGTGATCTGCTGGACTAAGGACTTGTAATGTCCAACATGGCTTTGCACTAATCCAGACAGAAGCTTGACTGTATGTTGTAATGTAGACTACATATTCAACCTGACCAGCAGCACTAGACTTCAGCATCTCATGTCTGCTCCACTTATTCCCCCCCGAGTTCAAGGTTCCTGCAATTTAAGTGTCCGTCACCTCTTCTGCTGACCGAGCGACTGCATGATTTTCATGTACTATTCCAGCCATTGATCTGTGCTGTGTTGCGTGTGGGAGTGAAGACGTTGCTACCACTTTGCGGTCCACCACTCCTCGTGTGCACCTCCCCTCCGTTTTCAACGCTTACAGAAAATCGATCAATTTAGCAGCTCCATCTTTTTTTTTTTTCGCCCCTGAAGAGCTCTCAGCAGGATTGGCCGGCTGACACGGCCCCCAACTCTCCGAGTTCATCCTCCCCACGGCTCCGTAGAGACGGAGTTCATCTTTTAATTGATTTCATTAAACAGCACTTCACCTAGATATTTATTTTGTGCTTAACACATCAAGGAGGGCTTTGCTAAGAGACCCCCCCGCCCCATCCTTCCCAGGTGTGACAATAGGCACTTTGCTGGAGATAAGCAATCCGTTGGGAGCGTCTGAGGCTGTGGGAGGAACTGAGGGGTGGCGAGGTGCAGTAGTCGAATTGTGAGAAACATCCTCTGCCTGCTACATGAGTCCCAAGGGCTCTGCAAGGGAGGGGGGGGGGTAATCGGATTAAAATGGTTACAAATGGGGCAACAATAACTAGAAAACGCTGCAAGGTAACAACCTTGCGTCAGGCATCTTCGAAGATGAGGTAGTTTGACTTTATTTTAGTTTTATTTAGTTTCCTTATAGCATCATTAATTTGTTGCACAGGGTCCACTCTAATATTTTTCAAACACCGAGAGCGGCATGGGTATTTTTGAAAATATGAGACAAAAGATGGGGGGCAGTAACCACGTTTACATGAGGAGTTTTTCCTCTTTCCGAATGGAATCTTTCTGAATGATTTTTCCAAAAACATGGTATACATGGAAAGGATTATTCCAATTTCTGGTCTACTTGCGCCACTATAAACAGAATAGTCAGTGGGGCAGTAAAACGTAAACATCAACATCATGTGATACCGACTTCGAGTTTTTCTTTCACTTGTTGGAATAACTCCGTATTGCCAGTTTTTCGTTCGTCCAGAAATTTAGTTTGAATCAAAAACAAACTTTCCGCAGCAGACCAGTGCCGATTGTTCGCCTCCATTTTTAAAACTGAAGTACGTCTCAAGCTGCGTGTTACGACAAGAAACCGACAATAAACAACAGAAGAAGAAAAACAACTTTCCGTTTGAGCGGGTACAAGATACCTCAATCGGATTGGGGAAAGGAATATTCCACCCCTGGGAACCCAATTATATATTCATTCGGATTGGCACTTTTCTTTCGGAATGAGGTGTATACAAAGGTTACATTCTTTCCGTTTGAGCAAATAACCCGAATGGAATTGGAATATTCTGGTCCATGTATACGTGGCTACTCAATCAAAGAATATGACCTTATTCCACTTGTAGCTACAGTATCTATTTTTCTTCATTTCAGATGGCTTACTGGACTTCAGTAGGACTAATAATAATCAATCCCTTCCCCTCTACCAGCTCACACAAAGCCACATGATCATCTCTCATGAGACACTTCTGTATCACATGTCCACGGCAATCTCGGCCACGCTCGCTAATTACCTTGGCCATTTGGAACGCTCTTATGCTCAAACAACTCATCTAAGCATTCGCTGATGATGAAGTGATTTATTAGCAGGAGTTGCAGGAGGCGAAGGGGGTAGATGGAGGAGGTAAATGGATCCATCAGTGACTAGCGTTGAAAAAGGATACGATCTGGTATATTCATTCATTCATTCATTTTCTACCGCTTTTCCTCACAAGGGTCGCCAGCCAATCACAGGGCACATATAGACAAACAACCATTCACACTCACATTCATACCTATGGACAATTTGGAGTCGCTAATTAACCTAGCATGTTTTTGGAATGTGGGAGGAAACCGGAGTACCCGGAGAAAACCCACGCATGCACGGGAAGAACATGCAAACTCCACACAGAGATGGCCGAGGGTGGAATTGAACCTCCTAGCTGTGAGGTCTGCGCGCTAACCACTAGAACGCCGTGCCGCCCGATCTGGTATATTTTTGTTTTAAAAAAAAAATGTAATTAAAAAAATGTCCAATGCCAAGACAAGTGTCAATCATCCTAACTTTCTAGAAGTCTAACCAAAACTCCCTTTCTGATGGCAGGTGTGGTCCATGGATGGTTACTTCAAGGGGCGTAGGGTCTTGGAGTACCGCACTATGAGCGACTTCATGAAGGGCCAGAACTTTGTCCAGCACCTCCTCCCGCACCCGTGGGCAGGCACGGGCCATATGGTCTACAACGGCTCGCTGTACTACAACAAGTACCAGAGCAACATCATCATCAAGTACCACTTCCGCTCTCGGAGCGTGCTGGTGCAGCGCAGCCTGAGCGGCGCCGGCTACAACAACACCTTCCCCTACTCCTGGGGCGGCTCCTCCGACATTGACCTGATGGCTGACGAGAACGGGCTGTGGGCGGTTTACACCACGATCCCCAACGCGGGGAACATCGTCATCAGCCGACTGGAGCCGCAGACTCTGGAGGTGTTGCAGACGTGGGACACCGGCTTCCCCAAACGCAGCGCCGGCGAGTCGTTCATGATCTGCAGCACGCTCTACGTCACCAACTCCCACCTGGCCGGCGCCAAGATCTACTTTGCCTATTACACCAACACGTCCAGCTACGAGTACACGGACATCCCTTTCCATAATCAGTACTCGCATATCTCCATGATGGACTACAACCCCAGGGAGAGGGTCCTCTACACCTGGAACAATGGACATCAGGTGCTCTACAACGTCACACTGTTCCAGGTTATTAAGACTTCTGGGGATTGAGAGACCATCTTAGACTGATTCCAACACATGCTGTATACGATGTTGATGGGAGGGGGCCAGAGGGTACAAATTGAAGTGAGGGGTATTTAAGTGTCAATGGCTTGTATTTTTTATGAAATCTTCATAGAGTGCTATTATTCACAAAAACACAGCAAGGTCGGTAACAGTACAGAAAAGATTGAGCATTTCTGTTTTTCTTTTTGTGATGAGTAAGCATGGTTCATTTTAGTTGTGATGAAAAAATAAATATCAGTCTTTAACATTTATCACCTTGTGGTTCTTTGGACTAAATCTATAAAAATGACTTTTATCCAGGAGGAGACTGAAGACAGCGCAGCAAAAGTCGTAGCTTCTGGAAGGGGCTACATTGCTTATTCGTTCTCATTCATTTTCACAAGGGTGCTGGAGCCTATACCAGCTGTCTTCAGGGGAGAGGCGGTGTACACACTGGACTGGTCGCCAGCCAATCACAGGGCACATATAGACAAACAACCATTCACACTCACATTCATACCTTTGGACAATTTGGAGTCGCTAATGAACCTAGCATGTTTTTGGAATGTGGGAGGAAACCGGAGTACCCGGAGAAAACCCACGCATGCACGGGGAGAACATGCAAACTATACACAGAGATGGCAGAGGGTGGAATTGAACTCGGGTTTCTGGGCTGTGAGACCTGCAGGCTAAACACTTGCAGCCGACATTGCTTATTTTGAAATTATATTTTTTCATTCATTCATTTTCTACCGCTTATCCTCACGAGGGTCGCGGAGGGTGCTGGAGCCTATCCCAGCTGTCTTCGTGCAAAAGGCAGGGTACACCCTGGACTGGTGGCCAGCCAATCACAGGGCACATATAGACAAACAACCATTCACACTCACATTCATACCTATGGACAATTTGGAGTCGCCTATTAACCTAGCATGTTTTTGGAATGTGGGAGGAAACCGGAGTACCCGGAGAAAACCCACAGGGAGAACATGCAAACTCCACACAGAGATGGAATTGTGTGGAATTGAACTCGGGTCTCCTAGCTGTGAGGCCTGCGTGCCAACCACTCATCCGCCATGCAGCCTACATTGCTTATTTTGAAATTACATTTGAATACTATTATTTGAATCACTATTATCTTTAAAAAAAAACTATTATTTTGGAGTACTATCACACTTTCAGGTGCCATAAGCTACTTTGTATGAGTGGGATGAGTGGGCTACCTCTATTAAAGGTGTGAGTAGATAACATGTCTTGTGAGGAACATTCATTTTTATCCTATTGTTGTCAAAATGTGGTCATGGTGTGGAGAGTGAGTTCTGTGGAAAAAGGAGAACAGGGAAAGTTTAACAAACAGGATAAAGCACCACATTGAAGAACTTCATGCTCCGGTTCATTCCTTCTTTTTGCTCTGTGCTGCCAGACGTTCCGTTTTAACATTTTTACTCGATTGCTACCTCTGACACCTGAAGGTACGCGTACCCCACTTTGGGTACCGAGGCTTATCCTTTCAGGATGACAAATATAAATACACCACCTGGTGATGTTGTTATTGATCAACCAAACTGGATCCTACAGAATAAGTCGGACTTACTTGAACTTTGGGTACTCACAAGCACATGTGTCATATTTGAGCAAGATTGATTAAAAACACATGAATGGTGGTTTGTCTATATGTGCCCTGTGATTGGCTGGCGACCAGTCCCGGGTGTACCCCACCACTCGCACAAAGACAACCGGGATAGGCTCCAGCACCCCCGTGACCGTCGTGAGGAAAAGCGGTAGAAAATGAATGAATGAATGAATGATTCAGTTAGCATCCGTTCTGGTTAGAGTTGGTCCTCATGGAACGAATGGATGAGTAAGGTTCCACTGGAGTGAGCTAACTTTCAGCACATTTCCACATTGTAGCCTGAGAACAAATTTCCTTTTAAAAATACAATTAAGCAAGAAAACTAAAGTAATCCGAAAGACCAAAACTAAAAGTTTAAATGTCAAACCTTAGATTTTTTTCAGTATGGGGGAGTAAAAAGAGGTTCTACTTTATTTTTTTACTTTACCAACACTGTCCCCGTTAAGAAAAATCTTTATGCTGGGATTTAGCAACAAATTGGTCATAAGTCATTGATCAAAAGCCATTCAAAAAGGAGGAAAAAAGTCATTTCCAGAAAAGGCACTACAATATATATAATATTTTGAAACATTTCCGTGAGATAAATCCAATTTTCTTTGGGATAAAAGCCCGAAATGTGCATTTTATGTGGATATAGCTCACAGTGCTCTGCTCAGTCAGGTGTGTGATGGTGCAGCCCATCTCGCAAGAGGATTGCGGCAAGAGAAGAGGTGAAATCAAAGCATTCCATTTTTTTTTCCTATTCCCGTGTAACCATGGCAATCCCATTCATAGTAAATGGCCTTTTCTATCAATAAAGCGCTTCCGTGTGATAAGTCCGTAGAGTAGGGGGCTGACATTTAAAGCACCTCTGTGGAATGGGGGAAAACTCAAAACAATAAATGGCCTCAGATGTAAAATCAAATGATAATACGAATAAAACTAAATCATGCTCTGCTATTCTATTTTGTTTTGGTTGCATTGCAAATGGAAAATTAAATATTCAAGTAAATGCATGCTTTGCTACAAGGAAATAACTTTTTTGTTGCTAGGCAATATCCAAACTATGAGTCCAAACCAACAAACAAAACCATAAAAACAGCTTCCCACATTGCCCCATTCTTTTCTTACTGGCTGCCAGCAGCGTGAACATCACTTCCAGGACTCACAAAGCAAGGCATTAGCCGTGTTGTTGTGATTGTACAAGATCAGCACCGTGACAAAACTGCATCAAGGACACCGCTCTCCACTTAGCATTTGGGCGAGTGGTACAAAGCACAGGCAGGGGGTTTATAGTTGGAGAGTATAACTTGCAGGAATAGCACTTTAGCTGTGGAGCTTTCTTTTGGGTTCATTTCTATACAAGCACATTGAGAACAGGCTTTTAAACATAGCAGCATGGTCCTGTCAATTAGAGGATCTTTGACTAGCATTTTGCTTGTTTACATTTATAACAATATTAGATTTATTCATTCATTTTCTACCGCTTATCCTCACAAGGGTCGCAGGGGCTGCTGGAGCCTATCCCAGCTGTCTTCGGTGGTCGCCAGCCAATCACAGGGCACATATAGACAAACAACCATTCACACTCACATTCGTACCTATGGACAATTTGGAGTCGCCAATTAACTTAGCATGTTTTTGGAATGTGGGAGGAAACCGGAGTACCCGGAGAAAACCCACGCATGCACGGGGAGAACATGCAAACTCCACACAGTGATGGCAGAGAGTGGAATTGAACTCTGGTCACCTAGCTGTCAGGCCTGCATGCTCACCACTCGTGCAGCCAGATATTAGATTTATTCCACTCAAAACCAGTCAGTACCTGGTGTAGCCATTTGCCTCAAATATCGTATACAGCAGTCCCTCCTTTATCACCATTAACTGGTTACAGACTCAGCGATAAGTGAATTCCTGCCAAGTAGGATTCAATAAAACAAGAACAAAATATTTTCAGTGAGCATAGAAAACCCGTTAGACTTTCCAAATAAAAGTTTTTAAATAATGGTCCTGTAGATATTACGCAACAGTCACTTTTACACTCCTATTATTCTTGGTATACATCACATTGCGCAGGCAACAGGATCTCTACAGGGACATAGTAAGCTACCAAGCCTCTCTGATTTACTTATTGTACACTTAGTGTTTCAAACTGAATGGGGAAGAAGGAAAAAGAAGCCAAAAAAAATACCACTTCCACACAAAGTGAGAGGAGAACCTTTTTTCCCCCCACACACACACTAACCAGTTTCCCTATACGTGAGAGGTAATATAATGTAACGTTATGTCTCATAACTGATGCCAAGAGAGGCGAGAGGCGAGGCACACCCTGGACTGGTCGCCAGCCAATCACAGGGCACATATTCTTTCAATATTTGAATAATAATAAGTCATAGTCAACAACAAATAGGGTTGGGCATCATTTGCTATTTTTATTTTGTTAACGCAAGCAACAGACTGTAACCCTAAGGACTATTATTTTGAAGGCCAGCAGTGGGTTGCATTCCGAATTTGGAAAAAAAGTATTTGGTGAGAGTGGAACCTGTCACAATCTGCGTCGTTGCCTGTGTGACAGCTCATTTAAGTTCCCTTTTGATGCCTTATCCCTTGTTGGTATACTACTCCTATTTTGCATGTATACTTCCTGCTTTGTGTTTATTACTGCCACCTGTTTCTAAGGTCAGTTACACCTCTATTGAATTAATGTGCATGCATCGTCCTTTGTTGGATCATTGCGCTTCATGCCAGTTAGTTTTGTTTCTCTGCTGCCGCACTGCAATAATTACTAAAAAAAATATACTTTTACCTGCATTCTTTCTGCACCCTCGGGGTCGTGGCCACGCAATGTCAAAGCCAAAACGTAACAGCACCTTCTGGAACACATTAATGTCACTAAGCAAGGTTCAACTGCAACACTTAGAGTGCACATTTAGGAGCGGCTGTCTCTTGTGGGCGACATAAGGCACACCTGTGCAGCAACCATGCTGTCTAATCAGCATCTTGATATGCTACACCTGTGAGGAGGCTGCATTATGAAGGCCCAAAAAAACACACATTTGTGAGAGCTACTTGAAGGTGTTTTGTGTACATGGAATTTGTTTTTAGATGTTTCATGAGTTCAGCTCATGGGAAATGGAAGCAAAAACAAAAGTGTTTATATTTTTGTTGATTTTTCGAGGTGGCTGCACGGTGGGGGAGTGGTTCGGGCATCTCTGTGTGGAGTTTGAATGTTTTCCCTGTGTGCGCGTGGGTTTTCTCCGGGTAATCCGGTTTCCTCCCACATTCCAAAAACATGCTAGGTTAATTAGCGACTCCAAATTGTCCATAGGTATGAATGTGAGTGTCTTATCAATAGTTGGCACTGGTCCTGTTCTGTTTAAATATGGCAGCCATGATTAATTTGGGCAAACTGAAGCCATTAATCTACATCATCATGCCTCCTTTGGGGAGGGGGGGTGGGTGAATGAATGAATGAACTTGATAGAAGGAAAAGCTAGAGACAGTTCTCAAATTACAAAACCAGCTTTTCCTATTAGTTGGAGTAAAATAAAACTAAAATAAAGTAAAACATTGGTTGACTTCCTAGTTGTTTTAACCACAAAACATGTTTTTCTCCATCGAGAAAGTGAATTAGTCTGTCCTAGGGTGAAATCGCTGCCTTTAACCTGTCATAGTTTGACAATATTTGCATTTTAAAATCCTAACATGTCATACACTCTAGAATTAAACTAAAATAAAGTAAAATTACTCACCTTTTCACTATGTCGCAGTGAGTTCCATTGGTATGAATGTGAGTGTGAATGAGTGATTGTTTATATGTGCCCTGTGATTGGCTGGCAACCAGTCCAGGGTGTACCCCGCCTCTCGCCCCAAGTCAGCCTGAATAGGCTCCAGCATACCCCCACATCCCTTGTGTGGATAAGTGGTATAAAAAATGAATGGGTGTATTAGGTATTTGGTGGACTACAAAGCAATACAAAATAAGGATAAAGGGAGAAGCATCAACCCCCTAGAAAAGTTTAGTTGAACAGCCTTGCCTCGATGTTACTAAAAAGTCTACCAACCATTTTATGTGAGCTGACCTCCCTCCCTTTGACACCATTAATCAGACTCATCACACGCTCCAAAACAACCCTTAGCATCTCTAGCAGACTCCGCCTGGTTCACCATCTAACACATTGACAGCCTTCCATTGATTTAAACAGACAAATCAATCAGCCACAGCTCCCTTGGTGTCCCTCAGGGTTCACATCTTGCTACCCTCTATATATCCTTCCTGTCTGAAAGATTCTTCACAGTCATAACATCCATTTCATAACTAGAAGTCACATAAATATCCATCCATTTTATGTACCACTTATCCTCACCGGGGTCGCGGGCATGCTGGAGCCTATACCAGCTGTCTTCAGGTGAGAGGCGGGGTACATCTTTGACTGGTTGCCAGCCAATCACAGGGCACATATAGACAATCAATCATTCACATTCACACCTAAAAGAGTGAGTAATTTTTACTTTATTTTAGTTTAATTCTAACAACAAACAACTCATTCATTCATTCATTTTCTGTACCGCTTATCCTCATGAGGGTCGCAGGCACGCTGGAGCCTATCCCAGATGTCTTCGGGCGAGAGGCGGGGTACACCCTGGACACAGAGACAAACAACCATTCACGTTCATAATTCACAATTTGGAGTTGGCGATTCATTAATTAAATTAAATTAATTAATTAAATTTGCATGCTTTTGGAATGTGGGAGGAAACCGGAGTACCTGCAGAAAAGTAATGCATGGGGAGAGAGGGGAATCAAACCCGGGTCTCCTAACAGTGTGGCCTGCATGCTAACCACTTCTCCACCGTGCAGCCCACATAAATATCACAGTAATAAAGCAAAGTACTGCGATAAATCCTAAATCAGCAACGACAGTGCTACCATTACCATTTCCACCCCAGTCTTTAAACATGGAGTCATCTACCGGTACAACTTCTCCTTCATTGTCAACTACACGGCTCAAACTGCCTTCTGGGGCTTTATCTGTCTACATTTTATAGCTGGGTTTTAAGCTGAAGTAGGAGAGTGCAGATGGAGTAATGGGTCAGAGAACGAGGAGGTAATTTTACACCAATTAACTCCCCTAAGAAGCCCACTCGTTAATTTGTCTTTTTAATTGTGTTTTGAGCTTTGGTCAATTCAGGCAGCCGATATCTCATTGGTTACTGTCTTGTGAAGGGCACTAAAAGTGGGAGTTCTGTCACGACATTAAACATCAAGTGCTCAAGCGTCTCTCGGATCTCTGTAATTAAAAGGAAAAGCGATGGCGGGCTCTAGTTTGTCAGTGGGGTGGAAACGGCGGAGGAGTCCCATCGGTGCCGTAAGGGAAAATGGCTTTTCTTTAAAAAAAAAAAAAAAAAGCACTGAAAAAAAAACAAACCTGCAAATGAGACCTTGATTGACAAAGTGACAGGAGTAAAGCGGTAAGCAGCAGCTGCTCTGCAAAAATGACACTGATCACAAGCGACGTGCGAGTGAATGAGCTCTATCCAGACTATGACAACCACCATGCTGTCGTTCCCCGCTTGGAGCGTATACTATATATTTCACTCAAACTTTCATACAGGAAGTGAGTCGCGTGATATGCGGCGAATTACCGCTCCCCTTCAGATGATATTACCAGTCAGATACGATATTGACCATCGAAGATCACAACGGGTGTGTACCTTTGAGGCTAAGCTATCCTTGCTTGTAGCCTTCGTGACAAAAAGTGCACTTGGAGACTGACTGAGAGTGTCAATAAGTCTTCACACTTGACACTTCATTCTTGGTACGTATAACTGTGGTGCATTTGCTTTCTTAGTATGGTTCCTTTAATCAAAGTGCAAAGGGGGCCGCCCTTCTTTGTGTAGGGTTCATGGGGGCCCCAGAATGCGCCTCACCACCATGAGGCATAGAGCAGCAAGTCAGTCTAAAGCGGGAAAAGGGAAAAAAAAATAAAATAAAATAAAAAAACGCAAAAAAATCAAAGATTATCTATATCACAGGAGTGCTTTGCTGTTTTTAGGAATCTATGACACAAACGGGCGGCACGGTGGTCTAGTGGTTAGTGCGCAGACCTAACAGCTAGGACACCAGGGTTCAATTCCACTCTCGGCCATCTCTGTGTGGAATTTGCATGTTCTCCCTGTGCTTACGTGGGTTTTCTCCGGGTACTCCGGTTTCCTCCCACATTCCTAGATTAATTGGTGACTCCGAATTGTCCATAGGTATGAATGTGAGTGTGAATGGTTGTTTGTCTATATGTGCCCTGTGATTGGCTGGCGACCAGTCCAGGGTGTACCCCGCCTCTCGCCCAAAGACAGCTGGGATAGGCTCCAGCACCCCCGCGACCCTAGTGAGGAAAAAGCGGTAGAAAATGAATGAATGAATGAATGAATGGACACAAACGCTCATCAAAGATTATCTATTTCACGAGAGTGCTTTGCTGTTTTTAGGAATCTACAACATCAAAGATGATCTATTTCACAGGTGTGCTTTGCTGTTTTTAGGAATCTACGACACAAACGCTCATCAAAGATTATCTATATCACAAGAGTGCTTTGCTGTTTTTAGGAATCTACGACACAAACACTCATCAAAGATTAAGAAGAAGAAGAAAAAAGAAGAAGAAGAAAAAAGGCAAGAAAGAGAAAAGAAAAGAAAATAAATAAATAAATAAAGCGAGAGAAGGGGAAAAAAATGACATATAATCTCACACCACAGTTGATGCCACAATGATTGACAGCACGCAGCAGAATAAAAGAATAACAATACAGAATTCACCCACTCATTTGTCAATCCCTGGTGGTGTAATGGTACAGCTGCTGCCTTTTAAAGGCAGAGGACGTGGGTGTATTTGTGTTTCTCCAACATGCATTCAACTACAGTTAAATCATGTTCAAGACAAATAGTATCACACGGTGGACGAGTGGTTACCACGTTCGATTCTCCGCTTGGCATCTCTGTGTGGAGTTTGCATGTTCTCCTCGGTAGGTGCATGGGCTTTCTCGGGGTACTCTGGTTTCCTGGATATACAAAAAGTATATATGTTAATTAGGACCCCGATGTCCACCAAAATCTCTCAAATATGAATGCTATATGCACCAATGACACAAAAAGTTGTGTTATGATAGCAAAAAGAATGCAGAAATTGTACAAACATATGCGAAAAAATGTGTCCCTCTGTTCTGTGCTCTTTAAAAGTATATTTTGGAAGCTTTTTGTGAAATCTAAGCTAGTAAACATCCATCCATGTTTATTTTTTTGGTGTGGACGCAGCCTAAACCAAGAAAGAGTTAGAAGTGTTAAAAGTGTTAAAACGTAGCATCATCAACTAGTGGAGGTTATCATTAATAACTGGCAGGAGGTGCGATCACTTGCATTGTCCTCATGCATGGGCAATTATGCCGAGCTCATACCTACCACTTCGGAACACGACGAACAGATTGACTAATGTGAGTACGCCCTGATGTTATTTTTAAACATGCATCATCCTGAGAGAACTTTCCTCATGCGTGTGCCGCCCCTTTTTTGGCCCATGGGCAACACGCCCAAAGTCAACTCAAAAGTAATTAAAGCTGGGCTCGAACCGTTCATAAACAATGCATTGTGCGCACATTATACCGCATTAATATGCAAATGGGAGTCAGGGCTGTGATCACAGCGCTTTGCCTGATCCCCCCGTTATTAAATCAAATTCCCCCCCAAAAAAAACAAGTGACAGGAGCTGCTGAGGTAGTAGAAGGCTTCTCGTTCTGTCGCATATTAATGAGCCTGACTCAATTATACATGCAGCACAGACGGGAGATGAAGGGGATGGCGGAGGCGAGCGTGCCAGGCCTGACTGTATATAGGCTGAACTCATAGCTCCCTTGTGCACCCCCCCCCACAACCACCATCATCATCGCTTGTCATGAAGCCCATCTTGTATGTCTGCCAGTGCATAGACTGCTATACTATATGTGCAGTGACAACAACAACAACAACAGGTTATGTTGCTTGGCAGACAAACTGATGGAGCAGCTGTAGTTTAAGAGAGGGGGGGGGGGTTATGACACTACATTGACAACTGAATCTGGCATTTGGAAACAGATCTGCTCCCTCAGAGGCCCTTAGATACTTGACTATTTCATGTAACTACACCAAGGGACACATAAAAGTCGGCACAGACTGCAATGTATGCAAATGAGACAGTTATATGTGGATGAAGAGTGCAGGTAAAGGGCAAGACAAGACTTAACTCCCAAAGTGCGACATGTTCTCAAAACATCTGAAACACATCCCAATCCACATTACCTGGAACTTATTTTAATATATTTTTACAATGATCCTGCATTAAAATATTGCCTGTATAGTCAACTCAATAACCCTACGGACCCCATTACTGGGGGCAATCGGGTTGTGTCTGTGTTGCCTTGGTAATTGCATTGCAACTCTTGTATTAATGAATGCATGGTATAAAGCCACATAACCAGAAGAACGTCAGCTGAAAACTCAGCAAAAACAATTTAAGGCTAAAAGAAGACAATTCACCTCGTATTTCGGTACGGGACAAAAAAAATAAAAGATTTAAAAAAAAAAATTAAACCATATTATGAAAGCAGGAAGTGAACAAATGTAACAGTTACTGATTGTAAAAGTACCAGATGGAGGGGTAGGATTTAATAAGCTTTGCTTCTTCCTACTCCTTTTGGACATGTGGAACTGGAACTGTGAACTGATTATGTGATGCATTCAATTGTAATCTGATGCATGTTCAAATGAAATAAAACCATTACCATTACCATTACAATTTAAACCACAAGTACTTACATGGGCAAATATCGAGAACAGTACAACACTTAGCTGATCCAGGTGCAAGATAATATATATTGTACTTCCAACTTTTAATTTGATACCTTGATCATCCATGTAGATTTTGCAGATGCAGAGGAAAAACATTATTTATTTTCGAGATAAATGACCCAATGGTTGTGAGTGTGAATGGTTGTTTGCCTATATGTGCCCTGTGATTGGCTGGCGACCAGTCCAGGATGTACCCCGCCTCTCGCCCAAAGACAGCTGGGATAGGCTCCAGCACCCCCGTGACCCTTGTGAGGGTAAACGGTAGAAAATTAATGAATGACTGAATAAACATGCATACATTTAAATGACAAATTGAATGGGTAAATGAACATTTAACATCTTAAGACTCTGCTTTACTTAAGTGTTACAAACTTTACGGTTAGAGCTATATACTTGCACGATTGAACCTCACTGTAAACCTCAGCAGCAGGTACAATCCTCATTACACACACTGGCCAGTCTCACTTTCTGTTATGCGTCTCCGTTAAAACGTTCCCCCTGCAACCTGTGTTAAGTGCAAACCTTCACATTACAATCCTATTGTAACAGATGCTATATTTCTACTTTTCTATGAGTTATTTCTATGAAATCAATAGTGTTTCTCACCTTTTTCATCATAAGTTTGGCCACTAAGAATGTTCTTTGAGCACCTCATCAGTTCTACAGTGCTTGAAAGGAGCAGAGAAGGAGATAGAAACAGAGTTGTTAATTGTTCTGTGTGTGTTCTGTCAACAAATAAACCACCCACACACAAATGATACAGATTATTGTATATGTAAGTATTCCAGAAGAACTGTGTGGATGCTTTGTTTGGACACAGTTTGGCCGTACTATTAATAATAATTTTTGTCAAAAAATCCATCTATTTCTGACTTTAGCGTCATTGGTAGTAGAGTGTAGTACCCTTTTATGCAGCTAGTACAAACACCCAGCAACAAAAGATCTCAAGGTCCGACCCGTGCCCGAATAAATGGTAGTTGTGAGCCAGGAAGGGCATCGGGTGTGAAAACCGAGCCATACAATCCGTGTAAGCTACAAACACAACTCACAGCGGTGACCCCCAAAAAAAACAAAAGGATTTGGGAGTCATACATTTGAAATGTCAACGCACGCTGGCTCAGTAGCGGGTCCCAAGTCGGCTCAGCTGATAAGAGCGAGGTCAGTGAGGTCGGCGAGCTCACTGTATTGAGACATCACCGCCGGTCAATTCAATTTCCTTAAGGACACACCAGTCCGGGACGCAATCAGAACATTTCATATCACAGTTGGACCCCTTCTGCCCTTTTCCCGCTCCTCAAATCTCATCTGAGGAAGCGAGAAAGGCGTCTCAGGCGATCCTTCACCATATTGTTGTAGGAAGGAGAGATTACGGGGGGGGGGGTACATCAGAAGACTCCTTCACAAACAGGCAAAGGCAGTCGTGATGCAGCTTCCCTTAGAGGAGAAGCAGCAGTCGCTGACACTTCAGTTATGAGCGTCGGAGTGTTTTTTTTTTCTCAGGAGGAGTAAGCCTCACTGTAGATCAAAACGAGACCGACTTTATATTATGATTGTGTGCCTGATGGTTGTGGCCAGCGAAAGAGCAAGCAAATGAGGTCTATTTTAGCATCAAGCACATCCATCAGTGCAATCAGCCGTGATACAACAACGCTACTAAATGCTCTTGAGCCATTTAACATTGCTCGGGCTAATTATGTGGTCGGGCCAATCAATAGTCGGTGGTTCTTTTTCTGTCAGAGCGGCGCCGCTCAAAGTGGTCCTGTTTGAGTGGACGTCTCCAAAAGAGGCGGAGAAGCATAAAGCTGAGATGAAGAAGGGCGTCTGATGAAACGAGTTTCAAAGCAAACAACAAAGCCATCGCGCGGCAGGCCTTTAAATTTAGATTCCTTCCTACAACTCACACATGCATTTTGTTCTCTTTATTGAAACACGAGGTGTAAAGGTTAAGCATCAACAATATGATAATATCAGAGATGCCAAAAGCGTGGAATTATGCAGCAAAGTGGCATGGAATGTCCAGGGATTTAGTGCAAACTTTAAAACTGGAACGGTGCAGTCATGAGGAAGCAAACATGCTGTTGCGAGATTCCTCCTTATCCCCCTTCAAAGACATATGACAGGATGCAATCCAAATGAACTGAAAATTTAACTTGAGCTGAAAGATACCACGCAGGTCTGAAAATGTACTTGCCTTTTATGGACCTAGTCTGCTTTTTCCACTTTTCTGACCTATAAATGTTAGTTAGAATGTTATATTATTGTGTTAAACGATGTAAAAGTTTCAGATAATGAGGTTGAGTGAGCCCTGAAAGAAGTTTGGGGTGGCTCAAAACGCTTGGTTACAGAGGGCGTTGCAAAACTGTTCCTTTGTGATGTCACAGAGGGGCGGACTTCCTTATGGGCGTGGCTGTATGGGCGAGATACACTCTCTGCCCTCCCCCAAGCAGAAGTAGAATTAATTTAATTTAATTTAATTTAATTTAATCTGGGATAGGCTCCAGCACCCCCCGCAACCCTTGTGAGGATAATTTAATTTAATTTAATTTAATTTAATTTAATTTAATTTAATTTAATTTAATTTAATTTAATTTAATTTAATTTAATTTAATTTAATTTAATTTAATTTAATTTAATTTAATTTAATTTAATATTGGATAGGCTCCAGCACCCCCCGCAACCCTCGTGAGGATAATTTAATTTAATTAAATTTAATTTATCGTTTTTTTTTTCCCATCTGTTGACAGCATTTCACACGAGATTTTGTTTTTGTCAACATGAATGTGAAATATCCGCCAAACCCTTGCTCTCCCCAGGAAAGGTGCATTAATGTCGGACACGCCATGTTCCACATACTCTGCCAAAGTATATCCGACCATGAGAGCTCCTCTTCGGGCAGGCGAGGTTGGAGGGCGTGTGACCAATCACAGCAGAGTGGGCATGCCTGGAGGCAGGCCGTGGGTGGAATAAATTAAAACTGACCATTTTGCCAGGAAGCACCAATCCAAGGAAATATAGCTAGAATAGGTGCAGATTCTGGAAGATCTACAAAGTTTTCTGTGCTGGTTATTGTGTGTAGCTGTCTCTAAATATACGTGTTTGTGTGACTTCTTTGCTCTCTACCATGGTGAGAGGACAGACCTCCCATCCCGCTGACTGACAGGAAGACAGCAACAACGAGGGTGCAAAGCAGACGTAAACCATCCATCACGAGATGGTGCAGACAGACAGAAAGGATGGGAAGCGGGAGTCATGCAGGAGGAGCTGTCAATTTTGGACATCTGGGCTAAGAGAAAAGTGCCGGTAAAAGAATCCTCATGCACAGTGGGCTTTCTTGCTTTTACAAGCTTCCAGTCTAGCCAAAACATAGAGAGTGACAGCTCCTACAGGGAAGTATGGCTTCCGCTGAGCACGACATGACTGAAGCAACGGGCAGGGCCACAATGAATCATTAAAACGCAGTTGCCATTAAGATGTGCTTTGTGGTGTGTGTGTGAGCTGCGCCGTGTTTGGAAAGGCTCACCAGGGACCTGAGAACTTGTAAAGACCATGTAGAAGGTGTCGGAGGAATGGAGGAGACGTGCAAAGCGGAATGCAAACGGCGAGCTCTCGTGATGACTGAGAGATTGAGGTCATCTGCATCGTGATCTTTACTTCAGGTAGAGGCGGGGCAGGAGGGTGTTCTATGGTTTTAAAGAGATGACATCATTAGGATAGGTGACACTGGGAAAAATCAATGTTTTATACCGTCATGCTTTATTAATGAAGGCGGCTTCCAAACAGATAGCATGCTGCTACCATTTGCATAATAGAAAGCAATGTGGCCTTGACTTACATTGGCTGTCACTTCAAAGGGAAAACATGTCAGAAACAATGCAAAAGGGCTTTTTTTTTAATTATTATTATTATTATTATTCAGCTGAAGGCAAAAGGATGTAACCCTTATACTACACAGTCTCCACTTTGCTGCAGCTGCCCTCAGTCTCCTTCCTGTGACGGCTGAATATAACTAAAATAAAGACACAAATGAATATTGGCTTTACACTCTATTGTTGTGCCTAAATTCTGGACTTTCCAGTGTTATACGCCATAGTCTCTACTTAGCTATGGCCCTCAGTCTCCTCTTGAATAAAGTTAGTCTCCTTATTTTTGTAAATACAAAAATAAACACACATATAATAAGATTAGGGCCTGGACATTGCAGTATTCTACTCCACAGTCTCCCACCTTGATGCAGCTGCCCTCAGTCTCCGTAAGGGTAGAATTTGTCTCCTTACTGTGACGCCTTGTAAAGACATAAATAAACACACATATAATAAGATTAGCTTACCATGTTGCTGTGCCTTAGCTTTGGCCTGGACACTGCAGTATTCTACTCCACAGTCTCCCACTTTGATGCAGCTGCCCTAAGTCTCTGCAAGGGTAAAATTTGTTTTCTAACTGTGATGGCTAAATATAACATATATAAAACACAAATTACTGTTAGCCTTACACTGTTGTTGTGCCTAAATTCTGGGCGTTCCAGTGTTATATTCCATAGTCTCTACTTTGCTACAGCCCTCAGTCTCCTCTTGAATAAAGTTAAGTCTCCTTACTGTGTCGGCTTGTAAAAACAAAAATAAACACACATATAAATAAGATTAGCTTACCCTGTTGCTGTGCCTTAGCTTTGGGCTGGACACTGCAGCATTTTACTCCACAGTCTGTACTTTGCTGCAGCTGCCCTCAGTCTCCACTCAAATAAAATGTGTCTCCTTACTGTGATGGCGAGATATAACAAAAATAAACACACAATTATGTTTACATTAGACTGTTGTGCCTAAACACTGGATGTTCACTATTTTACATTTTTCTGCAGTGCTCCATTTTTTGCTGCCCTCAGTCTCATGGTAGATAAAATTTATCTATTTACTGTGTAGGTAAGTACAGGAGACCCTCGTTGTCCTTCATTGTTGTTACTTTTGAGAGTGTTTCTTTCTGACTGATGCGTTCAATGTTGTTTTCCGCATTTCTAACCCGACCACGCTTCCTATGAAGGGAATAGTCAGCCTTGAAAAATAATACTGTATAATGACCCATGCAGCCGCCACGACATGTTTCTGAGCAACTGTCAAGCTTGAGTGGAAGAGGAAGGACATACAGCGGAGACTTAATGTGGCATCCTTCCAACACCCAGCTGCAGATATCTGCTAGTGGAAGGGCCCGGAATAAAGAGGCAGTGTCCTAGCATTGCAGCTCACTGAAAACAGCCCCTTATATTCTAAGATATATGACAAAAAATTCCCGCAATTTGGGTCACCAATTGTCATTGGGGGATGATGGTGGGTCCCGCAGCCAAACAAGTTGAGAACCACTGGTCTAGGCCATACTAATTTTGTGGTGCACATGTCCTGCAGCCTCGCCACTCCATCCAACACAAACATCAAGCGTAGCTCTCTAATTATAGATCACTGCTTTCGGCTTTGTCCCACTTTTTATTTCTCGCTTCCTATGTGGACGGATGCAAGCATGCCCGGGACCCTCACGTGCACACATGGAAGTGGAGGTAGCAGATGTTAGCTTTCGCGTGCGTTTTTTCCACGCGTGCAATCTGCTCTTCACCGTGTAATTAACCTCCCCCCGCTGTCATGTTTACATCACGCGTGTCTGAAGAAGCTTGGATGTTTTCCAGTAATGACGTCTTTCATTCTGTGCTCGTTACTGTAATTCCATCAGAGAGAGAGATTGCGTAACCGCTATTTGTGCGGGATTAAAAAGAAGACAGCGCTCGAGTCGAGTCGTCAGGTGCATGTTGAATAACTGATAGAGGAGACACACTCTGAAGCGGTTTGTTGATGCAATTAAACCCCCACCTGAGCAACACATTTAACATGAAAAAAAAAAAAAAAAACGACCGCCGACTGGGTTCCCTCGGGCCGCACGCGGCAAAACAAACAAAAGCAAAACACCACAGCAAAACATAAACTGAATATATCAATTATTTCTTTACGGCTGGTGGGAGCAAGCTGATCTTGAACCACCTATACGTACGTCTAATTTAGTGCACCTCTGTGGCGTTTAGCACTGATACAGATTCAAAACACAAACAAATAATACAGCAGGCTGAATAAGCACATCAATAATTATGCACCGCATAATTTTTTTTCAACCAAGCGGAACAAAGAGAGAGCGCTTGCCACTTTTAAAATAGTAAATAATTGGACTTTCTCTGCACCACTATCCAGGAATAAATAGATAATGAATAGAAAATATGTGAGACTATTCTACACTCCTACCAAGAAATACTGGATATTTTGGGAGGGGGGGATTTTAAAATACAGTAAACCTCGGATATATCGGATTCAATTGTTCCCACTGGTTTTGTCCGATATAAGCGAAATCCGTTATACGCGTATACCGGAAAATGTCCGTTTTACGCATATATCGGATTTAAATCCGGTATATGCGTAAATCGGATTTTATCCGTTATAAAAAGGCACTTCCTTGACTATGTTTCCAATGTACCTGGACACAGAGGCAACGGTGCAAACGCTGCAAATGACGTCGTATAGCGGCCTGTCACGATTCGGCGAATCGGAGCGCCACGATGCGGCCATACAATATATGCGAGGGAAATTTAATGGCAATGCATTGGAACGGGACTGGAGCTTTTGTCCGAAATAGGCGAAATCCATTATAAAAAATCCGATATATGCAATGAATTTTTATTGGAAATGCATTACAGAAAAATTGGTTATTTTTTATCTGTCCGTTGTGAGCGAATTTCCGATATATCCGAGTCCGAAAGATCCGAGGTTTACTGTATACAAGACAGTTAATAGGATGATCCAATTAGAAAGAGAATAAACTTTTTACGGCTGCACGGTAGTCGAGTGGTTTAACGTGTAGACCTCACAGCTAGGAGACCCGAGTTCAATCCCACCCTCTGTGTGAAGTTTGACCTTAAAAAGGCAGTCCATGCTAAAAAAAAAAATCCCAACCATCACTCCTCCTTTTACAACACGGCCACTAATGATTGTAGGCTGTGTTCTCGTTACGTGTCGCTGGGAGCGATTACAAATCGACATTTCTAAGTGCTTGTTTGTGCATCCCAGCGGGGTGGGTAGTCGTATTTGTATTGCGTGCATGTGTATAAGTCTTGTTTCCCTTGCAGCAAGCAACCCGAACCCTTCCACCCTCCAGGTCCAGACAGATTTGTCTGGAGAATCCTTCCCTTGCGTTCTAAAATGTGCAATATGTGAGCGACGGCTGCTTTTAGAGCCGACAGGGAATCCATAAAAAAACACAAAGTACCCACCCAGCGAATCAAAATGAGCAACTACATCTTTTGTCTAAAAATTAAAAGCCATTTTTGTTCCCTTTTTATGCTCGCTCGCAACGACAATTTGATCACAAAATAGTGGAGCTTCCAGGCAATCCAGGGGAGTAATTGGGCGCTTTGCATGAGTCAGCATTTCTGGCATGTTTTCAGCCTAATTCCTCTCTTTTGCACAGAGCCACTATGAACATCACACACTTGCAGGTGTGCACACAAACAAAAAACAGCAGAGGTGACACATTTTCATTCCAACATCCGTAATGATGCGCTGGACTCGTCCCTGCAGGACAAAAAAAACCTTGGCAACGGGTGAATCCTTTCATCCGGTCTTCATCTCATGTTGGTCCACATTTTTGTGCTGAGTGTAGGCCTTGAAGGAACATTGGAGAGCTAGTATTTGGAAGCAGCTTTTTTGTGTGTGTGTGTGTGTGTATACACGTTATGGACATGTACGTGGAAAGCGACCGTCTCATGATCTCATTCATCATCTCATGACAATTTAAGCATATTTTTATGCTGTTTGATTCCTAAATGGGGCGGCACGGCGGACTAGTGGTTAGCACACAGACCTCACAGCTAGGAGGACCAGGGTTCGATTCCACCCTCGGCTATCTCTGTGTGGAGTTTGCATGTTCTCCCCGTGCATGCGTGGGTTTTCTCCGGGTACTCCGGCTTCCTCCCACATTCCAAAAACATGCTAGGTTAATTGGTGACTCCAAAATTGTCCATAGGTGTGAATGGTTGTTTGTCTATATGTGCCTTGTGATTGGCTGGCGACCAGTCCAGGGTGTACCCTGCCTCTCGCCCCAAGACAGCTGGGATAGGCTCCAGCACCCCCACGACCCTCGTGAGGAAAAAGCGGTAGAAAATGAATGAATGAATGAATGATTCCTAAATGGTGTTGATCCAGCTTCAAGTGTCATAAAAGTGTAAAAAGAAGTTAACCACTATCACTCGTAAAAGTGCTAAAGCAACAAAACACTTTCCATTCTTAGCTTGAATTACTTCAATTGTGTCACATGAAGCTGGTTTTGCATCAGAGATCAATTTCGAACCTTCTTAATGGTTGCTCAAGTGTAAAAAGTTTCTTCATTCATTCATTTTCAACCGCTTATCCTCACAAGGGTCACAAGGGGTGCTGGAGCCTATCCCAGCTGTTTTCGAGCAAGAGGCAGGGTACACCCTGGACTGGTGGCCAGCCAATCACAGGGCACATATAGACAAACAACCATTCACACTCACATTCATACCTATGGACAATTTGGAGTCGCTAATTAACCTAGCATGTTTTTGGAATGTGGGAGGAAACCAGAGTACCCGGAGAAAACCCACGCATGCACGGGGAGAACATGATGGCAGAGGGTGGAATTGAACTCGGGTTTCTGGGCTTTGAGGTCTGCGTGCTAAACACTCTTACGCCATGCAGCCGACATTGCTTATTTTGAAATTACATTTTTTCATTCATTCTTTTACTACCACTTATCCATCACGAGGGTCGTGGGGGTGCTGGAGCCTATCCCAGCTGTTTTCGGGCAAGAGCCTGTTTTTGGCCGCCAGCCAATAACAGGGCACATATAGACAAACAACCATTCACACTCACATTCATACCTATGGACAATTTGGAGTCGCTAATTAGCCTAGCATGTTTTTGGAATGTGGGAGGAAACCGGAGTACCCGGAGAAAACCCAAAGAGAACATGCAAACTCCACACAGAGATGGCCGAGGTTGGAATTGAACTCGAGTCTCATAGCTGTGAGGCTTGTGCGCTAACCACTCAACCACCGTGCAGCCCTTCAGGGTGTTATATATATATATATATGTAAATTAGTTATTGGCCATTGGCGCAGTCATTATTGCATCCTATTAACCCCACCCAGCAATAAGCGGCCAAGTGATAAGTAAAAAAAAATGAAATATGAGAATTTCTGTCAATTTATAGTTCAAATGTGAGTTTTGCCAATGAATTACTCATGCTTAATGAGGTAAAAAGTGTTCAAGAAGTTCACCAGGAAGTAGGAAAGAGTGATGTATGAAGCACTCAATGCTTCATATCAGCCAAGTTGTCACTCAGCTAAATGACACACCTTTGAAACGAAAGCCATTTCTCGCTCCGTCAATTTGCCGACACTCAGTGTCATTACCGGACTCACATCCTAAACATCCACTGGAATTGTAAACACACACACACACGCTCTTAATGTATATACACAAGCCCACCACCTCCATCCATCCATCGCCATTTCACGGGCTTGTTGTACCTTGGACGTTAATCGCTCCCCAAGTAGCTCTTTGCTTACAAGGGCAAGATGGCTACTTAACAACTCGTGATGCATGTTGCACCTTTCGAAAAGGGAGAGTAAGAATGTAACTTAATGTAACATAAACTTTAAAAAAAAATGCCCAAAAGCTGCAGGGGGAATGGAAACAAAGAACAAAGGAATACAAAAGCAGTACTAAAAAGTTGAACGTCCAAGTAAGATATTAAAGTTGGCGTCCAGTTCCCTTGTATCTTACTGTGATGTCAAATAGGAGCGTAACCCGGGTTGCCTGTGCCCGAGGCGACTTCAATTAGCCAACTCCCTATCCCGTTTCACCAGCCAAGTATTGACTTTTTGTGACCCTGTAGGACCACTGTAGTTCTCCTATACGTATGTTGAATAGGATGAAAAGAGGAAATCAGTCAAAGCATCTTTTTTTACCTAAAAAAATACATTATTAGTTGAGTGGTTAGCACGCAGGCCTCACAGCTTGGAGACCTGAGTTCAATACCACCCTCGGGGTATCTCTGTGTGGCGTTTGCATGTTCTCCCCGTGCATGCGTGGGTTTTTTTCCGGGTACTCCGGTTTCCTCCCACATTCCAAAAACATGCTAGGTTAATTAGCGACTCCAAATTGTCCATAGGTATGAATGTGAGTGTGAATGGTTGTTTGTCTATATGTGCCCTGTAATTGGCCGGCGACCAGTCCAGGGTTTGCCCCGCCTCTCGCCCGAAGACAGCTGGGATAGGCTCCAGCACCGCCCACCACCCTCATGAGGATTCGCAGTATAAAATGAATGAATGAATATATTATTACAACTAGATATTTCACTTCACTAGGGGCGAGGAGCAAGTCCGCCATTATTCTTTTTTTTTTTTTTTTACCTCCACCAAGCGCATCACGTTTATCCATTTTGTTTGTGTTCAAAAGTATTGAACCAGTCATGATGTGCTATACATATCACTATATTGACACTTACTATGGTACACATTATGTCATTGGATGGTCATATCACCTCGTACTTCGGTACTTGACAAAAATAAAATTTAAAAAATAAATACATAAAACAAACTATATTAGGAAAGCAGGAAGTGAACAAATGTAACAGTTACTGATTGTAAAAGTACCAGATGGAGGGGTAGGATTTAATAAGCTTTGCTTCTTCCTACTCCTTTTGGACATGTGGAACTGTGAACTGATTATGGGATGCATTCAATTGTAATCTGATGCATGTTCAAATGAAATAAAACCATTACCAATACCAAATAACTTGAACAGTTCTGAATGGATTTGAGTAAAATATTCAGGAATTGTTGGTAAAATGGGATATGGAAGAACTGATAACATTTTGGGGGTGATCCAGATCACCGTCTTGATTGGGATTTTTTTTTTTAAAGATTCTTTAATATTGCTAACAGGTTGTACAACTTATCAAAGCCCGATCCAAAAAAAATTAGGATTATTATTTTGGTGTGAATCACAATATGGGGGGAACTACAGCATTGGGCGGAGGTCTGCACTCACAGAGTACTTCTCTTGTTGCAATAAAGACTTCCAATACTTCTATAAATCCTTTTTTTTCTTCTTTTGGAATTTTGTAATACCCAAATTTTACATACAATGTAATGGCCGCCCCTTGGCTCCCCCAGGATACAGCACTGCACAAAAAAAACACACTGAAGTACAACTAATCGTTTTTAAACACATATAATTATAATAATAATAATCTTTTGATTTAGCATTTTCATTTGTAATTAATTAAGAACAAATACATTAAAAAATAGTGATCAGTTAAATATTAGTCTTGTTATTTTAAGAGGCTTATTAGGGTCACCAAGTAACAATGTCTCTTCAAACCCATCACTTCTATTTGCACCGATTCACTTTGACTTTCTATTTATTTCATGTTTCATTAGCCTTTTCATTGGCTCACTAGGCTGGAAAATATTCTTATTAATTAATGACCTTGGTTTATCCATTCAAACTTCAGCCATAAAAGCTTTTTTTTTAAATAAATAAAGACTATCTGCAAACGACAGAAGAATGTTTGGAGATTAAAAGGGAAATCAATAAAAGCAATCAATAATATGCAGCTCATGCAAAAAAAAAAGAAAATTCAATTTCAGATGCATTTGCATGTGGGGTGCTTTAAATTAATTTATGGAATAATCAGAAGCTAGTTTGTGCAAGTGGGGATGTTTAATTAATGTTGGGAGATGTTGTTTTTATTTATATTTGCTATAATAACTCGCATCTTTTCAGCTGGACCGTGTCGACGGCAGCCCCACGGCGCTCCGGCGCTCCTATACTAAACTCCACATGAGCAACACTGCGCATCACCATGGAAACCACGGTCAGCTGGGAGGAAGACGCATTACCATGGGAGCAGGAGAAGGACTATGCAAAGTAGTGTCGACTAAATATATGAATAATTATAACAAAAACAGCAACAACAAAAGGCAAAGCAACAGTGAGGGCCATGGTCGAGGCATGGGTTTATTTTTATTTCTGCTATTATCCAAATGAGAAAACGCATTTTTTTTTGCTTTAGTATATGTAATAATTATCTATCCAAAATGTAAACAAATATATAACAATAGAGAACAACATTACCTTGCATTTAACTAATTCGCTCCCAAAGATGTATTTATACATATTTTAGGTTTTTTTGCGCTAGAGGCAAAAAAGAGGTGACAACACAGCTCCATAATAAAAGAGAGCACATTTAGTGCAGTTTTAAGCCCGAAAAACGGCCACAAGGTGACAGAAGTGCCTGCAACAGTTCAGTTCCAAATGTGAAAATTGGAAATCTTTTTATATTATTTTCCATGTAAAACAACCGTTTTTTGGTGTTGTTTACATTCTGGAATGGACTGCACGGTGGACAAGTGGTTAGCACACAGTCCATCAAAGTTTTTAGAATGAATCATTACTGAAAACAGATTTCACTGTAGTTTTTAAGTTTTATTTATTATTTTATTTTATTAGTTTTATTTATTTATAAGTTTTATTTATTTTTAGTTTTATTATATATATTAAGATTTATTTTATTATTATTCATTCATTCATTTTCTACTGCTTTTTCAGTTTTATTTATTTATTATTACTTATTATAAAAGTTATATGGAGAGTATTGCAGTTTTCCTAGTATGTGGTCTACAGCTAAGTGTACACAACAATGACCAATAGTAGGCTGCACGGCCGCCGAGTGGTTAGCGCGCACAGGCCTCACAGCTAGGAGACCCATGTTCAATTCCGCCCTCGGCCATCTCTGTGTGGAGTTTGCATGTTCTCCCTGTGCATGCTTGGGTTTTCTCCGGGTACTCCGGTTTCCTCCCACATTCCAAAAACATGCTAGGTTAATTGGCGACTCCAAATTGTCCATAGGTATGAATGTGAGTGTGAATGGTTGTTTGTCTATATGTGCCCTGTGATTGGCTAGCCACCAGTCCAGGGTGCCCGAAGACATATCATCA
Organism: Doryrhamphus excisus; assembly: GCF_030265055.1. NCBI lineage: Eukaryota > Metazoa > Chordata > Actinopteri > Syngnathiformes > Syngnathidae > Doryrhamphus > Doryrhamphus excisus. The sequence continues at coordinate 13,617,150 of NC_080480.1, forward strand.
CCTTGATTGGACTCTCCCAAATGCCACCTAAAGGAGGGGGGTGGTTAAGTGGGTAGTTATGGTTGAAATCCAGCTATTTTTGTTGCTATTTTGCTGAAACTTACCTTTGTTCTACTGCTGATTACTAAAGAACGGAAAAAGGTAAAAACAAACGTTTTTTTCCTGATGACAGATGAGACGCTAACTTTTTTTTCGTGTACACCATGTCGAGCTCTACTACACAAAATCAGTCAAAATCATCAAAAATGGCCTGTACAAAGAAGAAAAAATGTCTGGTATTGAATGAGTTAATGTGCAATCCTATCCATACTAAGTGCTCTACTCTCTTCAGACACAATTAAATGCGAGCAAAGGAGGGGGGGTATAGAATGGGTGGCAGGAAGCAGGATATGTTGGTCAATCTGTGATGGGGAGCTAAATGGGCTAACGTTGCACCCTCGCCACATGATGGACTCTACTGCAAACACAAGCTGACAGTAATGTCCTCTCAACAATTAAACCATAGATAAATAGCAAACACGGGCTTTGCATCAGCTGTACAGGCCCCCGTGTGCGTGATGGGACATGCAGATGAAGATATTTACATATTTAATATGTAAGTATGTCGCTCACATGTAGAGCCTGCAAATATATGCGTTCATCATATAGGCAGGGAGTGTATTGTAGTGATTTGTTACAACAATCTACGTGAAAAAAAAACAGATATATCAAAAGAAGATGAATCTGACACCTTGACAAATCAATCTTAGCATCGTGAATATGTGTCTACATGATGTATGCAGTGCATGTGCACTTGAAAAATAACTTTTATAGGTGGTTGTAATGCAGAAACATCACCACGATAAAGCATATGTGTACACTGATGTATATCACCTATATAGTGATCCCTCATTTATCACTGTTATTTGGTTCCAGACCCAACTGTGATACATGGATTTCTGCGATTCTTTCTTTATAAATCAAATATTATCATAGTTTGAGCATAGAAACCCTATTCTTGACATAATAGGAGCCCTTCAGACATGAAATAGCACCCCTATAGTCACCTTTCACTTGTGTTACGCAATATAGTAGACATAATAAGAGAAAATATGTCATTTAAGACATTAATAAAACTTGCTTGTGTATGTCACAGTGAATTTGTTCCAGATGGGTGGACGACAGGAAGTGATGTCGGGTGATGTCGGGAGGTTCCGAGTTGAGTTTTAGTTTGATTGGATTACAGCCGCAACAGTTAGCCCGTGTTATTATTCGGATTCTAATTCAAACCTGCAACAAAAGCCTGTTGTTCTGGTGATCAGTCACATTAAAGTAACAGTAACATTCACAACTTGAAAGCAAAATATAAAAAAATAAAAATAAATAAAAATAAATTAAAAAAAATACAAATAAATAAAAAATAAATAAAAATAAAATAAAAATTTGTAAAATTATATTAGGAAAGCAGGAAGTGAATACATTTAACAGTTACTGATTGTAAAAGTACCAGATGGAGGGGTAGGATTTAATAAGCTTTGCTTCTTCCTACTCCTTTTGGACATGTGGAACTGTGAACTGATTATGTGATGCATTCAATTGTAATCTGATGCATGTTCAAATGAAATAAAACCATTACCATTACCAAATCGTCCTCGGAATGCCTTGTTTTTGTATTTTACTTCATTTAGAAATTTATATGCTCAAAAATTTTGGCTAAATATGCTTGAATATGCATTTTTCTGTAAACGATAGACCATACTCAACCACAAAACAGTATATGTTAATTTATCAATTTTTGAAAAAACATCATTAAGTGAAGCGGAAAATATAAAGTTTTTTCTCGTTTTTTTCTGAACACCTTTTTATTGCGCAAGATCTTGTGACACCCCATACTACTGTAAATACTAATAACTATTTCATATAATAATAAAGATTTAAAAAGTTGTATTTCCATGTGTGGCTGTTCACTACTTTCTGTGCTGTGGGGTCAAATTAACGTCAGCAAATCAGGAGGGGCGCTTAATGTCAGCTGACTGTCCAGAAAAGTGATGTCTATCACATGACTAAACCGCACTACTTTCGATGGAATTATTTAATAGATAGCGTAATGATCAACGTAATGGGCACCCTGGGTCATGTTGGAAATACGTAAACTACTTCTTAAGGGGGGGAAATGTAGTTTAAATACCAACTCGTCCATTATGTCGGTTTAAGGTTTAAGGTTCTACTGTACCTCCCTGGCAGTGTCCATCAAAGCTGAACATTGTTGCTTCTTTGTAAAGGAATTGTTGATAGAGCTCTTGCATTGGATCTCATTAATGTCCTAGTCGGTGAGCTTATACTTACTGTCAAACACACACACACACACACACACATGCCTGAGCACTACCCATCAATTTGGTCTGTCTCATTCATTATAAATCATGTAGAGAAAACAACAACTTAGCGAGTCGCCCTTCTTGCGGGCTCGGCTAACAAACTCTCAGCTATGCTGCTCACAACCTCGGACCGATCTATTTTCTGAAAGCGCACAAGCTAGATAGATGAAAGGGTTGCAGCTGTTGGTGCACAAACAACTGAGCTGGATGAATATTTATACAGACACACATACACACACACATACACAGGAGGGCTCCACTATGCAGCTTTGAGAGCTCATTCTCCTCCTCGTCCTCACAGCCTCTACACTGCTTCCCCACTTAAAAAAAAAAAACAATTTCCATTCTGCAACTTAGACACCATATTTCCTGCAACGCTGCCCTCCACTCAAGTCAACACCATGCCCTCAATCAATTGCCGGAAGCGTCGTCCACTTAAAGGCCACACTTAAACTAGATGCTTGCTCTACTGTGACTGATAGCACCATGTCTTTGGCGACATCTTTGCATCAATATACACACCTCACAAGGGTATGCTGGAGTCTATCCCAGTTGACTTTAGGCAAGGGGCAGGGTACCCCCTGGACTGGTCGAACTTCATTTTTAATTTAAATGAATTTTGATTCATGTTCATTCATTCATTCATTTTCAACCCCTTTTCCTCATGACGGTCGCGGGGGTTGCTGGAGCCTATCCCAGCTGTCTTCGGGCGAGAGGCAGGGTACACCCTGGACTGGTTGAACTTCATTTTTGAATTTAAATGAATTTTGATTAATGTTGTTTTTTAAAGTATACAAATAAACATGGCTGCACGGCGTACTAGTGGTTAGCACGCAGGCCACACCGATAGGAGACCCAAGTTCGAGTCCACCCTCGGGACATCTCTGTGAGTTTGCATATTCTCCCCGTGCATGCGTGGGTTTTCTCCGGTTTCCGTCCACATTCCAAAAACATCCTTCATTCATTCATTTTCTACCGCTTTTCCTCACGAGGATCGCGGGGGTTGCTGGAGCCTATCCCAGCTGTCTTCGGGCGAGAGGCAGGGTACACCCTGGACTGGTTGAACTTCATTTTTAATTTAAATTAATTTGGATTGATGCTGTTTTTTAAAATATACAAATGAACACGGCTGCACGGTGTACTAGTGGTTAGTAAAAGAAGTAGTAAAAGTCATACACACAAGAAAAAAACAAATGTAGCTAGACTCAATAGATTTTTGTGTTTTACTGTGTACACAAAAGACGTATCTCTCTCAGATAGTGTTCAGAAATCTGTTAGTGAGCTTTCATAATTCATAATTCATGATGTTGATTAGACAGCATGATGGTGTGCATTAGGTTGGCCACAATAAAAACGTCCATGGTGGTCCTGCAATTGAGTAATGAGTAACAAATGTATTATTTAAGTGTTATTATTTATTTGTGAAGATCATGATTAAAAATACTATTATGCAATATTATGACTTTATGAGGAAATACCCATGAAATGAGGTTCATGAGTGAGCATTGCAATGTGTGATCAGTGGGACTACATTCATGTTCAGACAAAAATTGGAGTGTTGGCTGAAAGATGCCGAGCGGTGAGCCGCAAATTGCTCTCCTCACACTATCCTGCGCTAACACGGCCGCAGACATTCATCAATTACCAGCCTTGCAGGAGCATCCGCAGCTTTAAAGGCCGCTAAATGAATGCCGTATACGCCGAATACGATATGGCAAAAAAAAAGTCCTTAACCGGGTGTATGAGGATGGCTGAGAGACGGGAAAGGGTGTCTTGTCATTGCAGTACGAGCAGTTTGGGTTTCATGATAATGGTGCAGCATTGTGCTCTACTTCATCTCAAGAAACAACTTAGTTCTGGGCAGTCGTCCATTACGGCTAAAAAGAGCAGAGGGAGTAGTTAGAGCTGGTTCTGACCTCGTTTTTGTCTTGTATTGCTTGTTAACCACACAGACAAAAGTACTGTTTGATATGAATTATACATTTGGCCAAACTCTGCATTCGGGGCTGGCAAGTAAGTGCCCCTATTGTTACCGTCTCCTATGGCAGGAACACTCCGACAGTAATCTCTCCTTAATTGGTTTCAGACTGGACTTTGACTGGTGAATTTCCACAAAGTCAGATTCCTTGCTTGTAAGTCAAAGATTTTCATAGTTACAGCATAGAATACTTGTTTACAAATACAATTTTTAACATGAGAGCCCTCTAGATGTATTCCCAAGAGGAGCTGAGATGTGGGCGGTTTAGAGTCGAGTTTTTGCTTGCCGAAAATAAAAAAACCTGTTAATGACCTTCTAAATACTTCTTTTAAACATTATTAAAGCCCTCTAGACATGAACTAACACCCCTATAGTCAACATTACACTCCTGCTACCAAATATATTGTGCCTTTTGTGAGATCATTCAAACCTGCAATAGAAGTTTGTTGTTCTGGCGATCTTACGCTAAGAGTACACTGGGCCGGCGCCAGTTGGTGCCAGTTCATGCCAATGCAATTTGCTGAGGCGCCGAGTGTCGCCAATAAGGTGCCTAGTGACGTGCAGTGGCTCAAACTGCCTCCCAACTGGCTCGTGGTGGCCCGTAACGGCGGCAAAAATTCAGTTTGGCGGCAAGAAAATTAAAAAATGTTTACAATTTTTGTCGCGCCACTTGCATCAAGCAATCAGCACAAAGTGTCCACCAAGTGGAACCAAATGTCGCAAACAATCCGCCTATTGGAATCCACTGGAATGTAATGGCACAAGCCAAGTTGCGCCAATGATGCTCGAAGTCCAGGAAGCCGGCGCCAGTTGGTGCTCGCTGTGGCGCCTAATGGTGTGCAGTGGCTCAAACTGCTCCCAAATGGCTTGTGGTTGCCCGTAACGGCAGCAAAAATTTAGTTTGTCGGCAAGAAAAGTTAAAAATGTTTAAAATTTTCGTTGCGCCACTTGCATCAAGCACTCAGCACAAAGTGTCCACCAAGTGGAACCAAATGTCGCAAACAATGCACCTATTGGAATCCACTGGAATGTAATGCCAAGTTGCGCCAATGATGCTAGGAGTCCACTGGGCTGGCACCAGTTGGTGCCAGTTTGCGTCAAAGATTATGTGATTGCCGCCAGAAAAGTTACAAATGTTTAAAATTTTCGTTGCGCCACTTGCATTGAGCAATCAGCACAAAGTGTCCACCAAGTGGAACCAAATGTTGCAAACAATCCGCCTATTGGAATCCACCGGAATGTAATGGCACGAGCCAAGTTGCGCCAATGATGCACCAACCAGTGGACTCCTAGCATTACTGACACCTCACAAATGACAATGGCAATACGCATATTTTTATTAATAATGGGCTGATTTCACCACCAATTGGCATGATTTATTCATGTTTTTGAGAAGTAAACGAGTGTAGCCGAGAAATTCGACAACTCAAGTGGACAATGAACAGTTCTGAGTTTTGAGCCGGGGTCGATTCTGCCATGCAGCAAGTGGCTAAATGTAACACGACCAGGAGGGAAAAAATGTCTGCCACATACTACAGCTAAATTTTAAGCAGTTCAAAAACCATATTTGTACTTTCTTTCTGTCGTCTGCAGTTTTCAGCAGCACAAGCAATTTGTGTTTCATAATAACGGCGGTGCAGCGTTGTGCTCCACTTCATCCCGAGAAACAACTTTGTTCTGGGCAGTCGTCCATTACAGCTGAAAAGAGCAGAGGGAGTACAGTGAAAGCTGGTTTCGACCTCAATTTTTGTTTGTTTTTTTTTTTTGCCTCGCATTGCTTGTTAGCCACGCAGACAAAAAAGCTAAATGTCGCTTTCTTTGACCACACTATCATTTATTAACAAGTATATCGCACAACACAGCTGGGTGGCGTAACCAAGATTTTAAAGTGCACACAGAAGTCTGGATGCTGGCCATTCGGGATACAGCCGCGGATGTGAATTCTAATTTTTTTTGTTGTTGTTGTAAACCATGCACCTGACGACTAGAGGAGACAACTGAATAGAGGCGTATACAACGGATACTGGGAATATGCTTTGTACTGATTCCGAGTCCCGCCTCTCACCCGAAGACAGCTGGGATAGGCTCCAGCACCCCCGCGACCCTCGTGAGGAAAACGGTAGAAAATGAATGAATTAATGAATATTAATCAAAATTCATTTAAATAAAAAAATAAAGTCCAACTAGTCCAGGGTGTACCCCGCCCTCTCGCCTAAAGAAAGCTGGGATAGGCTCCAGCAACCCCTGCGACCCTCGTGAGAAAAAAGCGGTAGAGAATGGATGAATGAATGAACATTAATCAAAATTCATTTAAATAAAAAATAAAGTTCAACCAGTCCAGGGTGTACCCCGCCCTCTCCCCTGAAGACAGCTGGAATAGGCTCCAACAATCCCTGCAACCCTCGTGAGGAAAAGCGGTAGAGAATGAATGAATGAACATTAATCAAAATTCATTTAAATAACAAATGAAGTTCGACCAGTCCAGGGTGTACCCCGCCCTCTCGCCTGAAGACAGCTGGGATAGGCTCCAGCAACCCCTGCAACCCTCGTGAGGAAAAGCGGTAGAGAATGAATGAATGAACATTAATCAAAATTCATTTAAATAACAAATAAAGTTCAACCAGTCCAGGGTGTACCCCCACCCTCTCGCCTGAAGACAGCTGGGATAGGCTCCAGCACCCGCGCGACCCTCGGGAGGAAAACGGTAGAAAATGAATGACTTAATGAACATTAATCAAAATTCATTTAAATAAAAAATGAAGTTCGACCAGTCCAGGGTGTACCTGGATAGGCTCCAGCAATCCCTGCGACCCTCGTGAGGAAAAGCGGTAAAGAATGAATTAATTAATTAATGAACATAATCAAAATTCATTCATTCATTCATTTTCTACCGCTTTGGGCGAGAGGCGGGGTAAACCCTGGACTGGTCACCAGCCAATCACAGGGCACATATAGACAAACAACCATTCACACTCACATTCATACCTATGGACAATTTGGAGTCGCCAATTAACCTAGCATGTTTTTGGAATGTGGGAGGAAACCGGAGTACCCACGCATGCACAGGGAGAACATGCAAACTCCACACAGAGATGGCAGAGGGTGGAATTGAACCCTGGTCTCCTAGTTGTGAGGTCTGCGCGCTAACCACTAGCCCACCGTGCCGCCCTAATCAAAATTCATTTAAATTAAAAATGAAGTTCGACCAGTCCAGGGTGTACCCTGCCCCTTGCCTAAAGTCAACTGGGATAGGCTCCAGCAACTCCTGCGACCCTCGTGAGGAAAAGCGGTAGAAAATGAATGAATGAATGATTCCGGGTCCCAACCATCGACAAAACCTTGGAAATGTTAGATGCTCAACAGTGCTGTGGTCTGCCGTTGTTGTTTAGTGACATGATTTAGGGTTTATAAAAGGAAGACCACGCTCACCTTGTATCCATCTGTGCTGGGTCAAGCTACCTTTTAAATTGTCCGCATGACGGCGCAGGGCGTAGACATAGCTCTAATTTGTCCGACCTGTTCCCGCTACGAGATTCACTGTAGCTCGGCGGAGGGTGGACGTGCTTCTCCTCTCCAAGGGCTGACATTTAATCCATGCCAATTTATCACCGCTGCGGCCCACCCCGTGTTGGAGCGGGTGGCGCATCGCCTCAGGGTGAACCTCCGGTGCAGACGTGGTGCAAATGTGCTTTTATTTTGTTGTTTTTGTGCATGTCAATGAGAATGATGTCAATGAAACGCTAAAAGAGAGTCGGGCCTCGTAAAAAAAAGGAAGACATTTTCTTTGTGAGGCTTTTATGGTTACGAGGTGGACGCGGGCCAAGATTGCGGCCATGCAGAAAGATGCAGCAAGTAATCTTCTCAACAGACAAGAGAGAGGGAGGGTGAAAAACACTTCTATGTTTTTTTATGGTGTTTTATTACCATATTTGCAAAGTTGCCCATATAGAATAGTGCATCTCTATTTGCTTTGAATGCACAAGGCCGTTATAGCGTCGCCGACGAGAAGTTAAAAAGGCTACACTCTCAGGGCTAAACCTGTCAACTCTGATTTCCCCCCCACCTCCTGCCATCATAAAAACATAGATGATTTTATTTTGTGTCTGTGCATCAACCAGATGGAGTTTTGCTCCTAATTCACTGCAGGCGGATGATCAAATGCGGTTCCTAAAGAGGTGGCACACCCGATTACAATCCTGCTTAAGGTCATAATCAAGATTCCATGTCGAAGGAAACACTACTGGCTTTATTCTCTATAATAATAATAATAATTTTATTATTATTGTGAGGATACATGGAAATGGTAATGTCCAAAAGGAGTAGGAAGAAGCAAATCTTATTAAATCCTACCACTCCATCTGGTACTTTTACAATCAGTAACTGTTACATTTGTTCACTTCCTGCTTTCCTAATATAGTTTAAGTTGGTTTTTTTTTTATTTTTTGTCCCGTACTGAAGTACTCAATCCATTCCATAGTTTGATTCCACATACTGAAATGCTATGGCTTTTTAACGTAGTCCTAGCATAGAAGTGTTTCAAATGTACTTCTTCCCTGAGATCATATTTCTCCTCTCTTGTAGAGAAGTATTGGCTGACATTTTTAGGGAATTGGTTATTTTTAGTCTTTAGTCTTTTTAGCTGTTTGAAGATTAACTATATCAGCAAGTTTAAGTATTAAGTAAATAAATAGACATCAAATATGAACAATGTACAGCGTGAACAGTAATTTGTACAAATAATTTAAATAATTTAGAATAAATAATTATTATTTATTCTAAATTATTTAAAATTTAAATAATTTAGAATAAATAATTATTATTTATTGTCTGTATTATATTAATAATATTATGAATTATTACAAATAATTTACATAATTTAGAATAAAGAATAATAATTTATTCTAAATTATTTAAATTATAAATAATTTAGAATAAATTATTATTCTTTATTCTAAATTATGTAAATTATTTGTAATAATTCATAATATTATTAATATAATAAATAACAGATTGTTGGCAATTTCACTGTTATTGTGTAATGACAATAAAGAAAGTCTATCTATCCATTTGTGATTTTTAGAAATAAGGAGTTAGTATGTTCTCTGTAGGCGGCATTATGAATTATCCTTACTGACCTTTTTTGCAGTACATTTAGCAAGTGAAGATTGCTTTCATAGTTATTATAATATATATTTCCACACAATAAGTAAGATATGGTAGAACTAGAGAGCAATAAAGAGTGTGGAGTGATTTCTGATTGAGAACATATTTTTGTTTTGTTCAATATTAAAATATTTCTGAAATAACATCAAAACTGCGTTCCGTCTACTACCTTTCTGCATTTTGGGTCCAGTGGCAGCTCTGCTTGATAAGGACTGGAAGGTCAGCGTCCCACCAGGTCCGACAGACGGTGCTATCTGGTCTCTGTCAAGAACAAGAACAAGTTTCGGTTTGCCCTACTTTTTTTTTGTACGATCCAGGTTTTCAACAACAGTTTGGCAAAACTTCGCCCCAGTTTTTTGAGGGCCAAACATTGAGAGTCATCCATCATACAATCCCAGCCATTTTTCAAAAGCCGTCTCGCTCGGTAATAGCCATTGTTGAGATTTTTTGACTTATTTTTCAAGACACACAGAATATTGTGTCCTTGGGCTATGTGGACATCTTTCATCAGAAGACAAAGTTTGTTTCTACCTTTTTTCCGTTCTTTAGTAATCAGCAGTACAACACTTGCAAGTTTCAGCAAAATGTCGGTTCTCTGTAAAACAAAAAGGGAGGAAAAGTTTTTGTGACAAAATATATTTCAAACATAAAATTCCACTTTGACACAAATTTTTACATATATACATATAAATATGACTGTAGGGGTGTTAGTTCATGTCTAGAGGGCATCAGTAATGTAAAACTACATTTACAAGGTTGTAAAGAGTTTTTTTATGCACTTAAATGTATAAATAATCCCATATGATAATCAGATAGAGAACTAATTAACCCTGATAAATGAGGGATTATTGTAGACCGTTTGACGGCATATTACACGGAATCAAGCACCACATTGACGATTGAGTGAGTGGTTAGCGCGCAGGCCTCACAGCTAGAAAACCCATGTTCAATTCCACCCTCGGCCATCTCTGTGTGGAGTTTGCATGTTCTCCACGTGCATGCGTGGGTTTTCTCCACAATAACCACAATGTCTATGACAATTATTAGAGATCTCTAGACATGAAATAGCACCCCTATAGTCACCTTTGCACACAACTATAGGATATAATTAAAGCAAAGCAAGCTGTAATTGGTTCCAGATCAAAATTTGTTGGGATTAACTTAACAGTGGGGCTGAACGGCGGACGAGTGGCTAGCGTGCAGACCTCACAACTAGGAAACCAGAGTTCAATTCCACCCTCGGCCATCTCTGTGTGGAGTTTGCATGTTCTCCCTGTGCATGCGTGGGTTTTCTCCACAATAGCCACAAGGTCTATGACAATTATTAAAGATCTCTAGACATGAAATAGCACCCCTATAGTCACCTTTGCACACAACTATAGGATATAAATAAAGCAAAGCAAGCTGTAATTGGTTCCAGATCACCTCACAGCTCAGAAACCAGGGTTCAATTCCACCCTCGGCCATCTCTGTGGAGTTTGGGTGGGTTTTCTCCGGGTAATCCGGTTTCCTCCCACATTCCAAAAACATGCTAGATTTAATTGCCAACTCCAAATTGTCCATAGGTATGAATGTGAGTGTGAATGGTTGTTTGTCTATATGTGCTCTGTGATTGGCTGGCCACCAGTCCATGGTGCCCAAAGACAGCTGGGATAGGCTCCAGCACCCCCCAGTGACCCTCGTGAGGATAAGCGGTAGAAAGTGAATAAATGACCTATCGTAAAGATTGCCACGTTTTTAGCAAAAAGCTTGATAAAATTTTGATATACTAAGTGTTCACTTCATATAGTAACAAGTCAATTTCCGGGTAAATTTACACAATAACAGCCAAGTAAAGGCTGGAAAAAAATTGATAGCATCCAAAAAAATATTTCTATCCAGACAACCTGCAAAAACAACTGAAAACACTATAATAGGCAAGGCCAGCCAGTAGTCCAGAATTAATGGTGTTCTTTTAAAATACTTATTTGCAAATGTTTTGGCCATAAACGACATCATCCATTGTTAAAAACGAAACAGCCCCAAAGTGATTTCAGATATTAAAAAAAAAAAAAAAACACCAATGCATTTGGCTTTTTCCCCACCCTCCTCTATCACATCCCCACTTCTTAGACTCCATCCTCATCAGTCTTCAAGAGGTCTGCCGTGCCCGTGACCCATCAGTTCTGCTCAGACCTCGAAGGGGTCATTCATCAACAGTCCACGCTGCAACCTGGGGATAGATTTCCTCTCCCCTCTTCCCCTGGCATCAATCACCTGCAGGGGGGCTACTGTGCATACTCAAGCAGGCGGCAGAGGCTGGGAGAGGCCAGGCAATGTCACCGTGCAGGCCTACAGGCTACTTGGGGAATAGAACCTGCCTGAGAGCCAACTGACTACAAATGAAATGGGCAATACATTGAAGTCAATGAAAGGAAAAACCACTGGAGATTTGTGAAAGCTCCAAGTCCACATTCTAAATGACTGAAAGTGTTGTAATTACAGCTGGGTGGTCGTTTACCTAAACCACAAAGATGACGGGGCATTAATTGGAAGCACTCAATTAATTGAGAGATAAATTAGCAATCACATTCTATATATAAATAACTTTTATAATTACTTGGAGTGCATAAGAGTGCAAAACTCGCCTTTTAGTGAGTCAACATTGCTTTAAAATCAACATTTTAAAGCGCATGCAGAGGTAGATAAGGCTTCCTACTCATGCTTCATATACAGCTACCGCCATCTTCTGGAGAATATAAACACTACGTCAGGAGGTTTAGTCATTCATTCATTTTCTACCGCTTATCCTCATGAGGGTAGTGGGGGGTGCTGGAGCCTATCCCAGCTGTCTTCGGGCAAGAGGCGGAGTACACCCTGGACTGGTCGCCAGCCAATCACAGGGCACATATAGACAAACAACCATTCACACTCACATTCATACCTATGGACAATTTGGAGTTGCCAATTAACCTAGCATGTTTTTGGAATGTGGGAGAAAACCCACCCAAACTCCACACAGAGATGGCTGAGGGTGGAATAGAACACTGGTTTCCTAGCTATGAGGTCTGCGCACTAACCACTTGACCGCCATGCAGCCGCACTGTTAAGTTAATCCCAACAAATTTTGATCTGGAACCAATTACAGACCCTGGTGTTATTTGCTTATTTGTTTACCACGCACCCGGCAACTATAGGACACTCTGTATTTAATTGAATTGAGGTGCTAGCTGGATGCATCTTTCATGAACATTTAGATCATGGGGGTCCACGCTTTTTACAAAAACAGCTACAAGCTACAAATGGCCCTCGGGCCAGACTTTGACCACCACTGATTTGGATTCTATTGTTGTGGATTTAATGACTGCTCATTGTTGAGACGTTTCTAGACATTTTTGTTTAAGGGGGATGCATGAACGCATACAATTTTGGTGAAGATCTGCTTAAAGATGTGGAATCTTTAACCAGAGCTTCTCCAAAATTGTAAGATCTGGTTAAATATGTGGAATCTTTAACCACAGCTTCACCAAAATTGTATGCGTTCATGCATCCCCCTTAAACAAAAATGTCTAGAAACGACTCAACATGGACACATACAATTTTTGGTGAGGATCTAGTTAAAGATGTGGAATCTTTAACCAGCGCATACAATTTTGGTGAAGATCTGGTTAAAGATGTGGAATCTTTAACTAGATCCTCACCAAAAATTGTATGCGTCCATGTTGAGTCGTTTCTAGACATTTTTGTTTAAGGGGGATGCATGAACGCATACAATTTTGGTGAAGATCTGGTTAAATCTTTAACCAAAATGTCTAGAAACGACAACAACACGCATGCACGGGGAGATTTGATGTCATCTATTTATTCTCCACATTATTATTATTATACGGGAGCCAGACAACAATATTTTGTTGGCAATTTTACTGCTGTGTTATTGTGCAATGACAATAAAGGAAGTCTAGCTATCTATCTATCTCCACACAGGGTGGAATTGAACTCCTCGCTGTGAGGCCTGTGTGCTAACCACTCATTCGCCGTGCAGCCCCCGCGATAATGACTAATGTAATTTTGATGTAATTTGTCTTTGATGTGGACTTGCCGTACATCCTGCCGAGATCTAATCCAATTGTGTTTCTCAACTTCTTGACCAAATTGCTGGCATTCCCATCTTTCTTTGGCCCCATGAAGTGTTATGTAGCAGTTGCATTCACTAAAAGATACACAGACAGCGAGTCAGCAAGGCATAGGGTTCTTTGTTAAAGCACTCGATTCAGTACAAAATAAATGGACTAGTTTGTTGCATGCAAAACTGAGACAGAGGGAAAATTTTGATACCAATTTAATCATGAAAAGTGGGATGTACGAAAACCGAAAGTTTGACTGTACATGTGAATTGAGGGGAAAAAAAACCGATGTGTTCATCTGCTGCATTCTGCAAACACAGCATCACTAAACCAGAGGGCAGCTCGGAGAAAAGTAGAACCAGAGCAAAGATGTGCAAGGCTTCTCAACCCCCCCTCCGGCGCCGTGCTTCCAGCGTGTTTCTAATAATAGTCGTGATTAATTAGGAGATTTAATTGGCGGGGAGTCGGTGGCGACTCTTAGCTCGGGCTCTTTGCTCATGTAGACATTTAGGTGGAACGACGTCGGGCATTGACTCAACAACTGCTTAGTTTCTTCTGCTTTGACACCCCCCCCCCCCCCCAAAAAAAATTCTTATTAAACTTTTCTTCCTCCACTCAGTCTCTTTCCACTTTGTTGCATCAGTGCCTCTTGCCTCTGTAGTGTGTCATTAGAGCTCCCCTTCTTTCTGCACGTCTAGGCTTTACACACTGTTGCTCACATTGTTTTGGATTACACCCATACAATTTATGTGGAGTATTTTTCATTTCAACATCACATAAAAAGAGATAAAAGCGCCAAACAAGTTGTGATAGTGACAGCGCCGCAGCGATATCAACAAACAAAACACGGGAAACCATCAATATCACTTACAATGCTGTTGTTTTGCACAGAATTCTACCTTGTACAGAAAAATGCCGGCGATTTAGTAGGATTTAGTAACCGGTATTCAAAAGGAAGTTGGTACCATTTTAGATTGCTCATTGTTGAGTGGTTTCTATTATTAGAGACCTCTAGACACAAACTAATACCCCTATAGTCACTTTTACACTCCTACCATGTAGGAGAGATAACACAGTACGGCAAAAAAGAATAAATACTCTATTTAAAACATAAATAACACAAACATGAAGTAATGTTGGGGTTCATTGACGAGTTTCAACTGTAGCCCATATTTTTATTGTTGCCTATTGCATCCTTGCGCCTCTCACCAAAAATTACAGTAATGCTACTGACACCTAGTGACCAGTATAGAATACTACATATCTCTAAATGAGTCTTTTGAATGCCTTATATTTGTACTTAGTTCATTTAACCCTTAAATTATACAGGCAGTTTTTAACATATAAAACGTTCTTAATAAAATAAATAAAAAGTTCTTAACATAAAAACTCAATTCCTGAGTGACACTTGCTTGAAAATGATTAAACACTTATCCAGTGTCTCATTCTAATACAGTTGAAGTACATTTGATACTACCCTCAATGACAGGATACCAGACTTAAGTTTCACCCTTATAATTTGCATTCAAAGACCGCGTCTGCTAATAAACTACCCTCCGTTAATGATTCATATTCGCAGGTCTAACCTCAGCCCCCGCAAAACACATCCATCCGTTACGCTGCGACATTTAAGAACATTTAAAAACAGAGGAGCCGTTCCACTAAACTGCCTCCCATCAAAGAAATATGCGCGGCACCAATGACCGCTTTTGTAATCTCTCAGCGCATCGTCAATAACAGATACCCAGCTGTTTTATTGGGCTCGTAAACAGGGATGATTAAACACTTCTTGATTTTAAAAAGGACCCCGCGGGTCGTTATAGTAATAATCATAATAATAATAATAATAATAAGCACAACTCAAAGGGGTCATCTCTCAAAACAACAGTGACTCACTTTATGTGAAGCGAAGGAGCATTTCAGGACACATCATAATGTCTCACTTCACCACGCTGAATCCAAAATAATCATTTTTTAAAGGCTTCTTGTCTAAAAATGAAAACCCGCTGCTGACCGCAACCCACATTACGCAACAGGCAACTCTACCAAAATGGCCGCAGCATTCAAAATAAATGGGGTTTAAAGTAAAAACTGCGGCAAGTTATGAGAGAAATCCTTGGAGTCATGATACAAACGTTACAAAACAAGTCATATTTGAGGCATTTTGAGTTTAAAATGAAAAGATGCAATCACGGTTATCAAAGATACACGAAATCCAGTGGTGAAAATGCTACAAAACATTTTGGTTCAAACAAGTCAAAGTCATTTTTGATGCAGTGTAAGTTTAAAAATATAAAAAGATGCAGCGGCTGATATCCGAAACACTCAATGTAATACATAACAGTGGAAAAAATGTTACCTGACCAGCAACCAGTCCAGGGTGTACCCCGCCTCTCGCCCAAAGTCAGCTGGGATAGGCTCCAGCATACCCCTCCAACCCTAGTGAGAATAAGCAGCATAGAAAATGGATGGATGGTATGAATAGCCAAAACGCTATACAACAGTGGCCATTTTGGTTCAAAAAATTACCTTGGAAGTCATTTTTATGTATTCTACACTTAAAAAAAACTAAAGTTATAACAACTATTACACAACATTGGATACAATTTTACACAAAAAATGTATTTTGAGTCATTTTTGTCGTGTTCTTACCTTAATAACGGGAGATAGCCAAAATATGCAAAACAACACAGGAGGGTGGCCATTTTGGTTGCAGACAATGGCTCCTAAAGGCATGTTTTAAGCATTCAAAGCTTAAAAACAGAAAATGCAGGTACTGTTATTCAATTATGCGACATATCACACAACAGTGTACACAATGTCACAAAAAATAAAATAAAATAAAAATAATTTCTTAGTGATGTATTTGAAGCTTAAAAACAGACACCTGAGTCACTGTTAGCCAAAATATTAATACTCATGTTAGTTAAAATAGTCAAAAACTACAGCAGGTTTTCACAAGTTTTAAAGCCTTATAATAGGATTCTAAAGCTTGTAACATATATATTCGGCATATTTTAACTGTAAAAGAAGAAAAGGTACAAACCTGTTAATGCTCACTTGAATCAAAATGGCCGCCCATTCGGTTCAAGACTCGTGTAGCGAAATGTACTTAAATTTAAGCTAAAATCTAAACACTGAAAAAACATAAACTAGCTAAGTGTCACGTCAGGGAGAAACAAACATGTTACAAAACAGAAGAAAAGCCAAGAAGTCGAGTTAGTAAGCAAACTGGAGCTGGAACCACAGCCATGATTGATGTTGTTGTGACGTAGGAGGAGTCACAGCGTAAATAGGAAACGCTTTAAATAGTGCTGCATTCAAGAACACTGGGATTTTTTCAACGTAACTTCCAATCAAAATGAAAGCAATCAAAATACTTTGTTACGGTATGTGTTAATTTCATACTAATACACAGTGAAACATATAATTAGCTGTACTGAATTGGATTAACACAGTTCACCGTGTAAGAAAGAAAATTCGACAGAATATTAGAAAACCCAAACTGGTAAACAGCCTGCAAATTGGCCTTGAGCCAACCTCCCTCAGGAATGAGCATGAAGCAGTCTTTTATTTTTTTGCATTTTACAACAAGAAGTTACCATAAAAAGCCTAATTGTTAATTCATGACTTTCTTTGTATCAGAAAGCATCTAAATAGGAGCTTGGTAAACTTGGAAAATATCAATTATTCAGTAGTTAATTCCTACCCTTCTGGTGTGGTATAAAGTTGTTTTATGTTTGGAACAGGACGTAATAGGAATAAAAAAAAAAGGACATTATTAGACTGCTGAAACAGTTGCAGTGGCTGTAGTCTTTTTTTTCCTTGCGGCTACTGCTGGAAGATAGAATTTTAAATCTAAATTTAAACACCTGTGATGCAGGAGGGAAAAAAGGATAATTGCTTATTTTCTACCAGAAGCCATTATAAATAAAAGGAATATAGCCATAGATATTTATCATTGAATACAATTACAGGGCAGGGGATACAAGTTCTTCTGTTGTATAGCTTTTTATTTCCGTGTGCTCATCATATTTAACTTACCTGAGCTGAGCTGAGCTGAGTAATGGTGCTTATTATTGCTGGCTAACACATTGGAAGCAAATGTATTTTAATTCTGATCTCCACCAAAACCATGTACCGTTGTCTCTTCATTCTATTTATTTCATATATGCAGTAATTAATTAATTTCCTTATTTATAGGGCTCAACATGTTTGGTTCCTTTCATTATATTTTTCTTTTTTTTTTTAAAGCGGAATCATGCTTCCATTTTATGCCAATGTTGCATATTTCCTAGAATTTTTATTTGAATTATTTATTTCATTTTTGTTTTAGTTCTTGTTTTTTCATGTCATGGAAGAATTACTTTAACCAAAATGTAAATGATTAATTGTTCAAAATGTTTATATATTTTTTCGATATTTTATATATGTTTTTTCGATATTTTATTTGTTTTAAGGCTGAATTATTTTACTTTCGAATTTTGTATTTTTAATAAATTTTTTTCATATATTTTAATTTGATTCAAGGTTGAATAATATTACTATTTTTTCAAATCTCCACCAAAACCATGTACCGTCGTTTCTTCATTCTATTTATTTCATATATGCAGTAATTAATTAATTTCCTTATTTATGGGGCTCAACATGTTTGGTTCCTTTCATTGTATTTTTCTTTATTTTTTTAAAGCGGATTCATGCTTCTATTTATTTATGTCAAGGTTGCATATTTCCTTGAATTTTTATTTATTTATTTATTAGTTATTTGTTTTTTCATGTCATGGAAGAATTACTTTAACCAAAATTTAATTTATTAATTTTAAAAAAATGTTAAAATTTGTTTTTAGATATTTTATCTATTTTAAGGCTGCATTATTTACTTACTTATTTATTTGGAATTTTTCATAATTTTTTTATTATATTTTAATTTGATTCAAGGCTGACTAATATTACTATTTTTTCAAATTTTTCCCAGTAATTACTATTAATATTAATGGACCACATGCACAGGTCGGTTTCATTTAAAAACATGTTTGTATTATTATTTACAGACACATTTCTTAAAAAAAACAACAATAAGAAGCCAACACTGAAATAAATGTGTTATATTATTTAATTTGTTTTTAGAATATATTTGATTTATTTCAAGGCAGAATTATTTTATTCCCAGTTTATTTCAGAATAATTTTTAATATTAATGAACCACATAAATACAGTCACACTAAATGCAAAAAATATATATAAAATGTATAATAAAATGCTCCTATGACTGAGGCAGCTAATTTGTGATTTATTCCTTCTACAGAGCTGACGGCGCTAATCATTTTCAGCAATATGCTAATCAATTTCAGCAGTATGAGAGATGTGTTCTTTTTATGAATGTTCCGAGCCAATGAAGCACGGCGATGTAATCCCAGCCATTAGCCGTGAGATCAGGTAACTGTATCAAAACTCTATTAAATCACCTCTACTGCAAATTGAGCAGAGCTCAAGTTGAGTACCGCAATTTAGCTTCTTTTTACACTTTTACACAGTTTAAGACTAAAGTGAGATGTGAAAGTTGTGAATCCTATGGAAGTCATCATCTGAGGCGGCAGCATGCCACATTCTGTAGCATCCCATATTCCAATATAATGTATGACCTTTAAAGGCTTTTTGCATTCAAATGATCTCATCCTAGATAGCAGGATGTTCTTTTGGCTCTAAAGAAGCTCGGTTATACTTTCAACTAAATCTAAATCCTCCAAATCTAATGTGCTATCTAATGAGTCTTGCAAATGTGCCACAAGACCTGTGTTGAAAACATAATCTTGCAAAGAGTTTGAATGGAATTTTACTATGTAAAGATAGCAATAGTGCCATCTAGTGGAAACATAACAGAACACCTTTTTACAAATCCATACTGAAAAAATAGCATCAATGGACCTTGAGAGACCTGAAAGAAAGCTATAAATAATGATCACATTACATGCATAATTTTGTCTAGGAGACCTGGGTTCGATTCCCCGCTCGGTGCTAGGTTAATTGGAGACTCCAAATTGTCCATAGGTATGAATGTGAGTGTGAATGGTTGTTTGTCTATATGTGCCCTGTGATTGGCTGGCCACCAGTCCAGGGTGTACCCCGCCTCTCGCCTGAAGACAGCTGGGATAGGTTCCAGCAACCCGCCCCCCGCGACCCTTGTGAGGATAAGCGGCAGAAAATTAATGAATGAATGAAAACTTGTCTAAGCAGGCTGGACAGTGGTCGAGTGTTTAGCACACAGGCCTCACAGCTAGGAGACCCGAGTTCAATTCCACCCTCGGCCATCTCTGTGTGGAGTTTGCATGTTCTCTCCGGTTACTCCGGTTTCATCCCACATTCCAAAAACATGCGAGGTGGCGACTCCAAATTGTCCATAGGTATGAATGTGAGTGTGAATGGTTGTTTGTCTATATGTGCCCTGTGATTGGCTGACCACCAGTCCAAGGTGTACCCCGCCTCTCAGCCCTGAAGACAGCTGGGATAGGCTCCACAGCACCCTCCTGCGACCCTCGTGAGGATAAGCGGTAGAAAAATGTTGTGGTACAGACGCACGATGGTTGAGTGGTTAGGTTAGCATTTTGGCTACAGACCTGGGTTCAATTCCCTGAATTTGCATGTTTTCCCCGTGCATGCGTGGGTTTTCTCCGGGTATTCCGGTTTCCTCCCACATTCCAAAAACATGCTAGCTTAATTAGCGACTCCAAATTGTCCATAGGTATGAATGTGAGTGTGAATGGTTGTTTGTCTATATGTGCCCTGTGATTGGCTGGCTGGCTGGCCACCAGTCCAGGGTGTACCCCTCCTCTTGCTCCAAGTCAACCTGGGATAGACTCCAGCACACTCCATGACCCTATTAAGAATAAGTGGCATAGAAAATATAACAAATGATTCCATAACAGCATAAATGAGGCGTATATCTTTGAAATGTGCTCCAGATTTATTTCGTTTTGAACCAAGAAAATATCTTAATGTAAAAATGCTATAAGTGTGTGTACACACACAATAATAATAATAATAATAATGATGATTTAAACCTGAAAGGCACCAAAAACATTTTAAAAACTTTAGAATGTGTGAAGAAAATGACGAGCATCACCATTATTGATGGTTAAATAAGACAATAGTGGTATCTAAAGGATATATTTACATAAATACAAGTCACTATATCTGCTCCCTTTTGTGACTACATTGCCCGCCACTGTGTGTGTGTGTGTGTAAGTTAAAAAAAAAAAAAAACGCTGACAAATTGGACATAAAGCTTTGCAATAAATTACATTTAGCATACAAGCCCTATGTCCTTTCCTTTAATGCTATAGGTGGGATGTAAAGTCATGTGATATGGCTGCCATTGTCAGCAAAATGTCATCCAATCCTCTAAGAGACGTTTCCCGATCCCGCCTGTGCTTATTAAAGCGACATAAAAATGTTGCATACTTACATGTTTTCATTGAAAAGGTTACATCGCCGTGGTTGCCCGTGCTGTGGTTAACTGGCATTTGTCGTTAGCACCGTGCTATGGCTAATTGAGGAGACAATTTACCTTATATGGAACTCTCCCTACTTCCTGGTCCCCGCTCATAAGCGCTGCCGTTGTGTATCGTGATGGTTCCCGTTAGGGAAAGAAATGTTTGTGTCCCTCTCTCTCTCTCGCTCCGCGTGTCATTTATTGAGGGAGATGGTGACGTAGGAAGTGGGGATGTAGCCTTCGTCGCCATTGCTACGACGTACACGTGTCCAGCCGTCGCCTTTGTCTTCCTCCACCACCGCAAGAACTTCGCCTTCCTGCATGGAGATGGTGCCTTCGCTGGCGCCTGGAACAGCATCATTCAGTATTATAAATAGACTGTAGCATTGGGGTTGGAGTTTGGAACATTTACACGTTATTGATTTTAATTCATTAACTTTATTTAAAAAGGACAATCTGACATTTCAGGAATAATTCAGGAAGGAAGGCTTTTATTTATAATGTAAGCAAAACAGAGAAGTTGAGCACAAACAGATTAGCATGTCTGGACCTTTTCGCTTCTACCTTCCTTACTTACTCCGCCCCTTCCTCATCCCCCAAGGCCAAAGATGACACCCCCCCCCCTTTTTCATAGCTGTCTCAGACAATGCCTGAAACATCAAGTTCTTTATCATAAATTTCATTCTCAAAATCTCAGATTATGTTAATAGTCTGCCGTAACAGGCATTGCCTGAGACGGGGGGGGGGGGGGGGGGGGGTGTTCTTATGTGACATGTGTCCTTGGGCAAAGGTGGTGATACAACTTTTTCTCGTAAATTTACAACATTATTCTCTCAATTCTGGTAAATTCATGACTTGATTCTTGTGAAAATTTACGACAAAAATTTATTCACTCAAATTTAAATTTAAGATTTGATTCTCGTTTGAATTTACAACCTTATTTTGGTAGATTTACGACTTTATTCTCGTGTAACTTTACAAGTTAATTCTCATAAATGTACTACTTTATTCTGGTAGATTTACAACTTAATTCTCGTAGATTTACTATGTTATTCTTGTGTAAATTAACACCTTTAATCTCGTAAATGTACAACTTGATTCTCGTAAATTTACAACTTTACGAGAACGTTATGTTTCTCATAAATTTACAACTTGATGCTTGTGTAAATCTACAACTTTATAGTAGTATGTTTACGACTGACTCTCGTGTAAATTTACCACTTTATTCTCATGTAAATTTACGACTTTATTCTAGTACATTTGTGTAAATTTACAACTTTAATCTCGTAAACGTACGACTTGATTCTCGTGTAAATGTATGACTTGATTCTCGTAAATTTACAACTTTATTTATTTACGAGAAAGTTGTAAATTCACGAGAATAGAGTCGTAAATGTATGTCTTTCTCGTAAATTTACAACTTTATTGATTTACAATAAAGTTGTAAATTCACGAGAATAAAGTCGTAAATGTATGACTTTCTCGTAAATTTACAACTTGATGCTTGTGTAAATCTACAACTGTATTGTAGCACATTTACAACTGACTCTCATGTAAATGTACCACTTTACTCTCATGTAAATTTACGACTTTACTCTCATGTAAATTTATGACTTCATTCTTACAACTTGAATTTACAACCTGATTTACAACTTTATTCTCAAAATCTTATTTTTTTCTCAATGTGGCCCTCACACTCTGTCATAGTAATTAGTCTTTTTTATTATTTTTAACTTTTTGGTGGTTCAGGTATATCTATTTTTTACATAAAATGACTAAAGCCAATTAAAGTCATATTTTCTTCTCTTTTTTTATTTTTATTTTTTACAAATCTTCCCAAAAATATACATTTTCCTCGATATTTTTGAAGAAAAAAAAATCACAAATTTGGAGATACCTGCTTGTGATTGTACACTGCCAACAATATGCATGGCAAGCATTGTGACTGAGCAAACGATTAACCATCAGGAGTGTGTATTAATAGTTGTCGTGTTTTAGTCACTTAAGTGAGTCAGTTTCCAAAGCCAGGTGGCAGTTGGCATGCAGTCAACCACATTCTTTATTGATTACGGTGGCGTCGGTGACATACCGGGAAAGTTGTACAGGGCGGTGCAGTTCCCAATCGGAGCCGTGACTTCCTCGTCCTCAAAGTCGTCATCAAACTCGGCATAGATGGCGTGGGAGGCGTCGGGTGTGCCTCCGTCAGAATGAGCGCCATCGGGACTGTAAAGAGTAAGAAAATAAACACAATAGGAGCTTAGAGTGTCCTAACAAGTACTGTAGTATAAATAGCAGTTATTATTATTATTATTATACACTGATTACTACATTGCTGAGGGAGAAGTGAGAGTCACCTGAGCGTTTCGTGAGCTTCGTTGTTGTTGAAGGAGTGAGATTTATAACGCGGTGTGTCTCCTCGACCTCCCGCTTCAGCTAGCCATATCTGTGGATGTTTAGGACACAGGTGATGATGCATTTAATGACATTTTGCAATGCGTCTACTAAGAGTGAGGTATTTATTAGTAGGATACGATGTCTTCGCTTTGCACCTGCAACAGCATCATCCATCATTTTAACCGACTTTTATTACCAAGGTGGTAGTTTGCATTATACTGAAGCCACTAACACAATACTCCATTATAAATGTCAGCTTTACAGATGACATGCCCGAATGTATTGTTTACTACTTCCGAACCAATGCAGACAAAAGGGTGAAAATGTGTCAAAACATGCACCCCTACTGTGTTGCCTGTGCTATTACTTTTCTGATA
The DNA here is from genome assembly GCF_030265055.1 of Doryrhamphus excisus. Classification (NCBI taxonomy): domain Eukaryota; kingdom Metazoa; phylum Chordata; class Actinopteri; order Syngnathiformes; family Syngnathidae; genus Doryrhamphus; species Doryrhamphus excisus. The sequence continues at coordinate 13,641,011 of NC_080480.1, forward strand.
AATTCACCACAAGGTGGTGCTGCTATTAAACTCTCTAAGTGGGATCGACTTCAAATTTCCCCACACGGCTCCACGAAACACCCACTGTAACTTCAAAGCGTTTACGTGAATCGGTAACAAATTTGGTACAAATGTTTAAGGAACTGGCGAGCACATGTGTGTAAAATTTGAGGACGATTAGTCGAAAAAGATGGCCGCCATCAAGCAAAACGTCTTCGTGACTACCGTAATTTCCGGACTATAAATCACACTTTTTTTTAGGTTGGCTGTTCCTGCGACTTATAAATGAAAAAATTGCAAAAATTGTTACATAAACACTGGACACTTTTTTTGTTTGTTTAAAATTAAATTAAATTAAATTAAATTAAAATAGGAACATAAATCATAATTTTACAAGAAAAAGGCATAATTATAATAATATTTTCCAATATTATTAATAATATAATTATTTTATTTCAATAATACAATATTACAATAATGTTAATTATTGTTAACAATATTATTATCATTGTCCAATATTATGACACAAACATATATTTAATTAGATATTATAGAAATGATATAATATAAAAATATGCATATATATTTTAGCAATATTAACTGGGCAAAGAATAAATATACATTTCTTTTTTTAAGTGGTAATGTTATATTAAATATATACAAAAATATATATAAATTTGTAATATTACAAGAACAGAATTACAATTTTCTGAGAATTAAGTTCAAAGTGAATTAATTAATGTTATCGGGGAGGAAAAATAAGTTGCTTTATTATGAGATTAAATTTATTTTTTAAATTATATAAAATAAAATGAAATAAAATAAAATAAAATAAAAATTAAAAAATTAAATTAAATTAAATAAAATAAAATAAAATTAAATTAAATTAGAAAGCAGGAAGTGAACAAATGTAACAGTTACTGATTGTAAAAGTACCAGATGGAGGGGTAGGATTTAATAAGCTTTGCTTCTTCCTACTCCTTTTGGACATGTGGAACTGTGAACTGATTATGTGATGCATTCAATTGTAATCTGATGCATGTTCAACTGAAATAAAACCATTACCATTACCATTATATTTTGACCACAACAGATAAGAATCTCAGAGTGACGTAAATAATCCAGTGCCTGACTCTGCTATTAATGGTAAAAGTAAATAATTACCTCATACTTGCTTTGCTCCCCACGGAGACGTTCTATATTCTGGGCCGTCTGACTGATTTGGGATGCCAGACTTGTGGGGTCTCCCAATTGAGGATTTTTCTCATAAACATCCTTCATCTTCCCCAGGGCCTCACTGGCAGAGAGAGAAGAGAAGACAGGAGGGATTTTATTTTGGGCGTTTAAGAGCTCCGTTCTCACACCCATCCAGACACACCATCGTCATGACGATTGCGGTCACAAGAGACGCTCTAATAGAGACGAATGGATGTGTAAACACACAAACAGAGAGAAACACACACCTACTATCTATTTCCTTCTGCAAATCTCTGCCAATTTCATCCAGTTTCTGCTGCAGTCTCTTTCTACGCTGCTCTGGGGGGAGGTGGGTGAAGTCCTCAGTCACCACGGGCTGACAAAAAGGTCACACAGCTTTAATACCCCTGAACTTTATTGTCACCAGACAATAAAAACCAAGAAATAAATGACCACCCTCAGGAGGAACACCAGGAAACCAAAAGTCTGAATTCAGCCATTTTAAAATCACGCTAAGGCTATTTCAGACATATTTCATATACACACTGGCAGGTGTAATAGTGAGCTGAACCATAAACATATAATTCAAAACAGTACCTGTTAGCACATCATTTTTATTAGCTTTTTCATCATTTTCTATTGAAGAGTAGAAGAAAAAGAAAATAATAAACATAAAATAAATGTCATCACACAGTATTATGAGAATAAAGTCACAATTTCACGAGGAAAATTTTAAAAAATGGTTTTAATGGCTGTAATATCATTTTATGACAATTAAATTGTTTTAAAATAGGGGAAAAAATCACAATTTAACAAGAAAAAGGCATAATATATAATAATATTTTACAATATTATTAATAATATAATTATTTTATTTCAATGATATAATATTACAATAATGTCAACTATTGTTAACATTATTATTATTGTTGTTGTTGTTGTTGTTGTGTGTGTTATTATTATTTAATATTAGTATTACTACTACTATATTATATATTGGCCAATATTATGACACAAATACATATCTTAGAGATAGATATGAAATTATATAAAAATTAAGCAATATTATCTGGGCAAAAAAATGTAGGTTGTAATATATTGAGAATAAAGCTGTAAAAAAAAGTGTTAATGTTATATTAAATTAATATGTTAATTATATATTAATTATATATTAATTAATAATAATAAATATATTTTTTTAAGATTACAAGAAAAAGGATATTGTAATTTTCTCAGAATTAAGTTCAAAGTGAATTAATTATCTTATTGGGGAGGAAAAATAAGTTGCTTTTTTATAAGATTAAAGTGGTAATTTATGAGATTAAAGTTGTAATAGTAAGTGGCAAAATTATCCAAAATATATTTTTATAGTATTTATGGTTGGAATATTACAAGAAAAAAATTAATTTGGAAATTGTAAATTTCTGAGAATGTGGTTGAAAGTAAATTTAGTAATATAATCAGGTATTAGTGAAGTAAAAATCCTCATAAATGTACTACTTTTTTCTCATAACATGTCTCCCCTCCTTCACCAGCAGGTGGCCACCTTCCCAACGCCATCTCATGTGGTGCTTGTAGACCTTACCAACAAGGCATAATGTATTTGTTCAATGAGAAACTGCATGGGGAAGGTGGCCACTGTATGAATTTGCACCCGGTTTGCACCCCCGCCATATTATAATGTGGTCCATATTACCGAGGGGAGCCTCTCTGGGGTGAACTTCTGGAGAGGAGGAAGGAAGTCAATGAAATAAGAACCATGTGGAATGAAATAAAAGTGGTGCAGATGTAAAGACGGCACATGCAGGCCCCGGTGGGTGGCTGCCTCTCCCTTTCAGGTACACTCACCGATCTCCTGAGTGTGCGGAAGGACGAGATTCTGGGTTTGACTGTCTTATTGATCTCCTTCAAATAGTACGACAGGGGGTCCCGGCCAAACTTGGGGGAAGGGGGTCCGTTGGAGGGTGAGGGGGCCGGAGGTGTGAACAAAGGTGGGAGCAAGGAAGGGGAGAGCTGGGGTGGGACGCAGGCGGGTGGATTGGGGGAAGTCATAGGGGAGTAGGGTTGACAAAAAAGGAAGGAGGCAAAAAAAAGGAGACAAAAAAAGATGACAAGAGAAAGAAAAAGACACCGTCAACACCTTAAAGCACACCACCAAGCTGAGAAGATGACGCTGGGCCCCGATAGCATGACAACACACACACAAACACACATTACAATAAAAGCACAGCAATAATCCAGTAACGCAACAGTAAAGCAAACATGCTTGTGTAGCATCACAACAACACAACAACCACAATCACACCCAACCAAACATGGTGGCTCATTAAGATTCTTCTGTATTATTGTAATAATGTCATCTATATATACTGCAAAAATGTGAGTGTGAATGGTTGTTTGTCTATATGTGCCCTGTGATTGGCTGGCCACCAGTCCAGGGTTTACATACCCCCCCGCCCCCCGCATACACACACTGGGATAGACTCCAGCATACCTTCCTGACCCTCATGAGGATTAAAACAATTTAAAAAATGAAGGAATGAATGGAGTTTTATAGGCTGACAGTTGGTGTTCCCCTTCTCGGCCAGCAGATGGCAGCATTTTCAACCGTCATAATGATTTTGGGCTTTGTTCATGAGGTGAATATTAAATATTGGAGCTTAGTTGGCTGAAACAACAGAGTAATTAATGAAGAATGCTTGACTTTGTAAAACTTTGCTTCAAAGTGTCTTTTAATTAAAATTAAAATTAAAATTAAAATTAAAATTAAAATTAAAATTAAAATTAAAATTAAAATTAAAATTAAAATTAAAATTAAAATTAAAATATATTTCCAACTTTATTCTCGTGTAAATGTAATGAAAAAATAAAAATAAAAATAAAAATAAAAATAAAAATAAAAATAAAAATAAAAATAAAAATAAAAATAAAAATAAAAATAAAAATAAAAATAAAAATAATATTTATAATTAATTATATTATATAATATATAATGATGAGAATGCAACACTGTCATTAAAAGTGGAGGTTACTCCTTTCCTCGACAGTAATGCCAGTTTTAGGACGCTTTTAAAGATGGAGGCGGGGCAGGAAGGGGGGGGGGAAATGTTTTCTAGAGAGAGACCCAAAAAGCTCCCTCAAGTGAGTTTGCTATTCATCCAGCTCTGGCTCTAATTGGGAGAGCATGACTGAAGACACACACACACACACACACACACACACACATACATACACACATTGATGCACGGCCGAGCGCAGCCTGGGAAGACATGCTGGGAGGTGAGAGGCGCTGAACAAGCAAACAGGGAATACAGAGGGGATCATTGAGTGTTATTAATGCAAGGGGGGGGCATGTTAGGGGGAGGTTTGAGAGGGTAGGTGGTAGACCAGTCATGTGACCAAATGAACAAGTCGGCAAGAGTGAGGAACTCAAGAGTGCAGACCTCCAGCCGATGCTGAACAATCCTCAGCAGGTCAGTCTGATAAACACTAGGTGGTGCTGTTTCACTCCAGTCCTTTCATGGACGGTATCAAACGTTGTACAGCAAAATCCTTAACAAGCCTGGCTTGGTCCCAGATATTCTCATTAAATGTGCACCTTTATTCAGATCTGCACCAAAACTACAATGGTTCTGGTTCCGTGAACTGCAATATTTTTAACCACATTTTAACTTTACAAGCCATGGATGCAGAGTGAAAAAAGGTTCTCCTCCCATTCCATGTGGAAGTGGTAATATGTACTTTGTCCTTATCGTATTTAAAAATGTCATAAACATACAAAATCCTATATAATGAAAATAAATTTGTCTGAATCGAGTATGGAGCCAATTAACAACTATATTAACTAACTAATTAACACTAAAATAAACTAGTTTTATAGTTGACTCTTAATAGTTTTATGGATACTGATAGAATTCTTCCATTCTATTACAAGTAAATGCTATATGGTGCCTAATATGAGTATTTACTGACCCATATATTGGAGAGGAAGCAGGAAGTACTGTCTCCTAGTGGTGCTTTATAGGTACTGCCAGGATTAATGAATGTTGTTTGGTTGTATGTAAGATTGTATTTACACTAGTAACTGTATCACTCATAGTATACTAAGCTGACAGAGACTTTGCTATGTTGCATAAAGTTTGATTTCTGGCTCTATGGTTGTCATCACATGTTTACATGGAGGGAAAAAACAGCTTTTGAGGCACAATTTCCCAGAATTTGACTGTTAATTCGTTTTTTGGTTGTATGTGAGATTGTTTTTACACTAGTTTAGTACCTAAATGTATCACTCAGAGTATACTAAGATGACAGAAACTTTGCTATGTTGCAAAAAGTGCCATTTCTGGCTCTATGGTTGTCATCACATGTTTACATGGAGGGAAAAAACAGCTTTTGAGGCACAATTTCCCAGAATTTGACTGTTAATTCGTTTTTTGGTTGTAAAAAAGATGACAGAAACTTTGCTATGTTGCAAAAAGTGCCATTTCTGGCTCTATGGTTATCATCACATGTTTACATGGAGGGAAAAAACTGCTTTTGAGGCACAATTTCCCAGAATTTGACTTTTAAACTGACAGATTTTTGAATTCTTTTCAGGTTCCACTGTAACTAACCAATCCAAACATATCCGCCCTCCTCTTCTGCACTGCAAAATGACCCGATTCCCGTTTTCCTGACCTGGCAAATAACATTCCGGATTGTTCTCACAATGATTGCGATTGTAAACGGCAGGGCACAAGGCTCGCTTCTGGCCAAGCATAATGGACGCAGTGTGTTTGTGGATGCCTGCAGAGGAAAAAATTCAATGTTGTTCGGGCCCCGTGCTGCTGACAGCACAACTCTGACTGGAAGTTGACCTGTGCACGCAAAGGGAGGGGGGGTGAGGGGGCTCACTCATGCAAAGGGGGCGTGTTCTAGAAAGACTCATGGGTGCAAAGGGTCATTATGATAAAAGAGGTGCATGCTGTTGAGCTTTGAACGGGTGGTAGGTCCATCCTGGCTCGGCCCGTCATGCAAGGAGTCAACCACTAGCTTGACTTGCTTTGCTACTGCATTCATTTTTCTTCATAATCATAATCCTACCTTTGTTTTTTTGCTGAAAAGCCAAAAGTTTTTGCTTCGATTCTTCCCCAAAAGGTCCATAGGGCCTTTGGGCGTCCCGAGGCTGCTGTCGGACGACGCTCGATTGATGCCCTGACTGAAGTCCTCAAACTCCACATCGCCCGGACGCTCGAATCCTGACTTGTTCTGCTCGATGACAATCATGGAGTCCTGGTTCAGGAAGTGAACAATTAACTTTGTTATTCTTAGTTATTGTTCCACTTGTGCCAAAGGCTAAACGAGCAACTTACATTTTTCTCGTTAACATTCGTGCCGGCTTTGGTGATCCCGTCCAAGCATTTGCCGATGATAGGCATCACCTGCTTCTCCGTGTCGGAGAAAAGTACGTAGCCCTGTGCCAACTTACGAACTCGCCTCTCGTCAAGTTCTTGCAGTTTCTGAAATCACAGACACATACTAACTCCTTATTTCTAAAATCGTAAAAATACTTCAACTTGCTGATATAGTTCATCTTCAAACAGCTAAAATAATGCATAATGCTAAAAATAACCAATTAGCTAAAAATGTCATCCAATACTTCTCTACAAGAGAGGAGAAATATGATCTCAGGGAAGAACTACATTTGAAACACTTATATGCAAGGACTACGTCATAAAAGCCATAGCATTTCAGTATGTGGAATCAAACTATGGAATGGATTGAGTAATGGATTGTCATTGTATGGTCATATCACCTCGTACTTCGGTATGAGGTACATTATTTAAAAAAATAAAATATATATATATATATATATATATATATATATATATATATATATATATATATATAAATAAAATATAAAATTTTAGATACAATTTTAGATGAATTTTAGATAAATTTTAGATAAATTTAGATAAATAAATTTTAGATAATTTTAGATAAATTTTAGATAAATTTTAGATAAAATAAAAATGTTTAATTAGATATTATAGAAATTATATAATACAAAAATATGCATATATATTTTAGCAATATTATCTGGGCAAAGAATAAATATACATTTCTTTTTTTAAGTGGTAATGTTATATTAAATATATACAAAAAAATATATAAATGTGTAATATTACAAGAACAGAATTACAATTTTCCGAGAATTAAGTTCAAAGTGAATTAATTAATCTTATCGGGGAGGAAAAATAAGTTGCTTTATTATGAGATTAAATTTATTTTAAAAATAAAATAAAATAAAATAAAATAAAATAAAATAAAATAAAATAAAATAAAATAAAATAAAATAAAATAAAATAAAATAAAATAAAATAAAATAAAATAAAATAAAATAAAATAAAATAAAATAAAATTAAATTAAATTATCTTAGAAATGCAGGAAGTGAACAAATGTAACAGTTACTGATTGTAAAAGTACCAGATGGAGGGGTAGGATTTAATAAGCTTTGCTTCTTCCTACTCCTTTTGGACATGTGGAACTGTGAACTGATTATGTGATGCATTCAATTGTAATCTGATGCATGTTCAAATGAAATAAAACCATTACCATTATTACATATTATCTTTAAAAGACCTCTTTCACTGACATGAGTGGAATACTTACATTAAAGATTAGCGGCATGTCGGTGAAATAGAACTGCTTCTGCTCCTTGTTGAACCTCTGGAGTTGCGCGGCGTAGTCATTCTTACACTCCTCTGCGACGTGTGCCCTCATGTGAGCCTGCTGTTTGGCCTGCGGAGTACACCATCACGTTTCATCAAGCGCATGCCATTCCACCTTGAAGTGCTCCGTCCGAACTCCACCACTTTTTTCTCACCTTTTCAACATCCGCCTTCGTGGCGTTGATGTCCTGATCTGTCTTGTCGGCATACTGCGCCGCACGCTCTGCTTCTCGCCATTCTCGCTCAAAACGCTTTTTACTCTGCAAAAAGGACATTAATAGAGTCAGCATGTGAATTCAAGGTGAAGGTTTTGCCGTCACTCAGTGGTGTCATTCAGGCTATTTTAGGGGAGCTTCAGCGCCTCTAAAATGTTCTTAGTTGTAGTAAAAACATTGCATATATTTATTTTTGGGGGGCTAAAGTAGGCATTTTTGAGCATAGAATGCATACAGAGACAATGTGATGGGATGTAGTAGTCCACACTGGTCACTAGGTGTCAGTAATGTTACATTGATGAGACAATGGCCACTGTAGAAAGTTCATTCCAGAACAGGTAGTAAAAAAAACGAAGGAGTCTATTTTATGTATTATTTGTGTTTAATATATATATTATTTTCTCTCATTATGTCTATATTGAGTAAGATAAGTGTAAATGTGACTATGGGATGTTAATTCACGTTTTTGATTATAAACAGGTTTTTTTATGCATTTGATTTATAAATAAGGACTCCTACTTTGCAGAAATTCACTTATCACAGTCAGGTCAGGAACCACTGTTTATTTTTTTCACAATTTCTAGCGCCCCCTGAAGGCCACGGCAACCTTAAAATTTCCCTGTATTGACCATTTCTGGAAATATGTATATAACCGTATGAATCGTGCATTTTGGATGTGTCTGCACTGTTTATTAGAGGTCATGTGACTCTCTACTGACTAAGTTATGTTAAGTTAAGACTTACGGTTTCTAGCTGCTTGCTGGTGCTCTCCAACGCCTGCTGGGCCTTTTTGGCCTCCGTCAGATACTGCAGACATTGGTAAAAAAAAAAAAATTGACAACAGTCAGCAAGGGAGGGAAGTGTGGGGGTCATATGACAGTGAGGGGGAGACGTAGGGTAAATAGTGACAACACAGTGGAAAAAAATGAAAAAGGACAAATGCCAGTGTGTGTGTGTGTGTGTGTGTGAGACGTCTCGTCTGCAGTAAGTCTGAATAATCCGGCGAGACGCAGCCAAGGAATGAATCCTCACGGAGGGAGAAACAGGCGTATCGCCGCTTATCCAGTTTGGCTTCTGTAAACACGGATCTACAACATGGCCGCTCAGCACCTTTCACACAAGTCTTATTGCATGTACCTGTTCATTCACGTGTACACACACACACACACACACACACACACACACACACATGGATAACGTAAATGTATCTCACCGACTTCCGCTCCAGCTTGAGTTCCTGCAGGTACTTGGTGAGCTCGGCACAAATGTTCATCAGCATGTTCTCAGCCACCAGCTCCCTCTGGCCGGCGTAGTCGTTCATCTCATTCAGGATGTCCAAAAAGGACTGGTAGCTGGTGAACCTAATCATTGTTGTGGGGAGGGAACACATAGATGAGGGCCACCGATAACATGGGAAGCCATGATAAGAGCTTCCTGCTTCCTTCTGAAGGCATTTCGACATCTCGCACAGCATCCTGGAGGTTAAAGTGTGTTGTATAACCCATGAGGTTATGTTTTCATTGTTAATAGTAATAAACCACATATGCTTAATTAACCAAATATGGCTCAAGGAATAACATATAATCTCTTTTTCTACTGCTTCTTAATGAAGGAGTCTGGCATACAAATTTCTAATGTTGTACACTTTGGTGCTAATCCAAGTTAGGATTAAAGAAGGAGCAATTTTTTTTATCAAAGTGTCTCACCTGCCATCTGGCTCATCTTTGCCCAACCGTTTTAGATTAAATTTCTTTGACAGGTTCCTGAAAAACAAGGGAAAGTGTGTGATATTATAGAAAACAATGAACACACACCTTTAGGGGACTGACAAGCACATTTGTCCAAATTTGAAAAATGAAGGATATAAGGGCCACTTTGATATTTTGTAAAAAAAAAAAATTATTAAATTTTAAAAAATGATATAGGTGAAAAAGCCTATTTTTGAGCTTTGTTTTTTTAATTTATCAAATATTTCAACTTTGTTCTTAAATTATCTTCAGACTTTCTCTTTTCCAAATATTTTGACTTTATACCCATAATATTTTGACTTTATTCCCATAATATTCTAACATTTCCCCAACTTTATTTTGTTTTGTTTGTTTCTCATAATATTCTGACTTTAAAAGATGACATGTTTTTTACTCCCTGTGCTACTAAAATTACATTATTCCTTCCTTTCCTTCCATTCCTTCCTCGCCAGTTTATTCTTTTTTTCTCATTATGATTTTGGCTGAAATGTTTTTAATTTTTGCATTTTTTTCCAATTTGTTCTTGTAATTTTGTCTTGTAATTATGACTTTATTCCAATAATGTGACTTTATTCACATAAACTCTCACAAATTATTCCGCAACCTAATTTTCCAAAAATTGAAAAAATACTTTTCTGGTAATATTCAGATTTTTAAAAATATTTAAATATGTTTTTATTGAATTTTTCAACTTTATGATATTAAAATTACATTACTTTTCCTTGTAAAATCATAGCATAATTCTAATAAAATTATGAATGTTTCTTCTTAAGGTTTTAACTTTTTTCTCTTCATATTTTGACTTAATTCTAGAAAATTATTTTTTTCATTGTTAAATGCTATTTTTAGAATGTGATGCAGTCCATTATAAGTACAGCCGCCGACCACAAACAGCCACTGGGCCACACTTTGGACACTCCTGGTCTAATAACTGCAAACCTTTAAGGAAATCTGTATAACATGTATGCTTGCAACGCATTCCAAAGCATTTGGAGTAAAACCAATAGGGGGCGCCAATGAGTACACCCAATGTATATCAAACTGTAATAGCGGGGCGGTGTAGCGAATGAAAGTAAAAGCTGTATGACATCATAAAGAAATTTGGGTGAAAGCAGATTTTTTTTTAAAAGACAAATCTTCCTCCTTTTACTCTGACAACATCCTGTCAGTCATGTGTCTGTCTGCTCCCACTTCCTCTGGAGGATGAGGAGGGAGCATGGCTACAGCTGGAGAATGAGGCCAGTGTGTTCTGATGGAGTGATAGGGTCATGAGACCACACAAACACACACACACACACACACATATATATATATATATATATATATATAAAGATGAAGGACAAGGCCCACCTCAGCTGCTTGGCATAGCTTTGCTCAATTTCCGTCCTCTCCTTCACAAATTTGACATACTTCTCCGCCAGCTCCAGACCGGAGTGCGTGTGCTTCTCGATGACATCACATCGGTCCTAAATTTAAGGAAAAAAAAAAAAAGCACAAGGGACAAATTAGGAAAAGAGACGCTGCAGGATGTGAATCATGTGAAGATAATGTTCCGTTGGCTAGCGTAACTCCGTAACACGTCACATTCAACCCTACCCAATATAACATCAGAGCTGTCCAGTGATAATAATAATAATATTGCCATTATTTTTACATATAGAGTTCACACACACTCCATAGTTTTACACCCATGTATTGCATTGAGATTGGGAGGGACGGCCTCGGCCCCCATTTGAACCCGTGCAGGGTGCTGCTGTTATTATCATTCTATGCTAACCACAGTTTGTCTATAAAAACTGTGTTTCCTTACATATAATTTGAATATTTATATAGTTTAAGCACCTGTTGACATTTTTATTTTACATTATTTGAGCCCTTTAAGAATGAGTTAACACCCCTATAGTCGCCTTCACATTCGTATTACGCAAAATAGTACACATAATAAGAAATAAATACGACTCATGTGTGTGCGTGTTGCAGTAAATGTGTTCCCTAGGCGAGTAGAGTGGCTTGACAATAAACATATGCAAACATAACAGAAGCACAGTGCAAATTAAAAAATAATAATAAAGAGCACAACATGTAACAGGTAAGTTATGGACTATCATTCTACATTTATAGGTAGCAAACATGTATCTAATTCACAAAGGACCCGCAAGACATGCTGGGTAGTCCTGCGGTAACTAAAGGGAGGCTCACTGGAGAAAAAAAAAAAAAAGACTAGATGCTCCTTGGTTGTCAAGGTAACAACCCTTCTGGTGCAAAGAAAAGACAATTCCTATATATATATATCTTTGGTAAGAAAACAATTTTTTTTGTTATGAATTTGTGATTTTTATCCCCTTGTTATACGTCAAAATGGAATTATAGTAAGCAGAATAGAGTGGAATATTGATTTTCGTCATTTATTTGTTCCAAAATGTCCGCTGAAAACCGAAGAAATAATCCATCAGTTCCAAACACAATTATTTTAGACAATTTTTATAGTCATATAGAAAGCATCAATTCATTCATTTTCTACCGCTTTTCCTCACGAGGGTCGCGGGGGGTGCTGGAGCCTATCCCAACTGTCTTTGGGGGAGAGGCGGGGTACACCCTGGACTGGTCGCCAGCCAATCACAGGGCACATATAGTACAGAAAACAATGTAAAATAATTATAAACTAGACTAATATTATTAATAATATTAAATAAATTAAGATTAATCATATTATTATTATTATTAATCATAATATAATATTAATATTATTATAATATTATTATAGACTAATGGACGTAACACAGGCTGCATGGCGGTCCAGTGGTTAGCGCACAGGCCTCATAGCTAGGAGACGCGAGTTCGATTCCACCCTCTGCCATCTCTGTGTGGAGTTTGCATGTTCTCCCCGTGCATGCGTGGGTTTTCTCTGGGTACTCCGGTTTCCTCCCACATTCCAAGAACATGCTAGGTTAATTGGTGACTCCAAATTGTCCATAGGTATGAATGTGAGTGTGAATGGTTGTTTGTCTATATGTGCCCTGTGATTGGCTGGCCACCAGTCCAGGGTGTACCCCGCCTGTCGCCTGAAGACAGCTGGAATAGGCTCCAGCATACCCGCGATCCTTGTGAGGATAAGCGGTTGAAAATGAATGAATGAATGAATGATATTAGCTATGCTAATTTACCATGCTTTTATTTTAAATCTTATTTTGCATTGAACAGGAAGTCAATGCTATGTAGGCTTCATTTGTCCATAGGTATGAATGTGAATGTGAATGATTGTTTGTCTATATGTGCCCTGTGATTGGCTGGCGACCAGTCCAGGGTGTACCCCGCCTCTTGCCCGAAGACAGCTGGGATAGGCTCCAGCACCCCCGGCAACCCTTGTGAGGATAAACAGTAGAAAATGAATGAATGAATGAACAATAGACGGAACGTCTCTCTGAAAATGCTGGCACTTTCTTTCATCGGCCTCATGGCGAGTTATTTAGCAGTCGCACTCAATAAAAAAAAATGCAGTGAGTCAGCATATGAGGGTGCTTTGTTTGGACACTTGATCTTGTAGAACAATACAGTACAGAGTAACCGGACTAGTAAAGTCCATGAAACAAAAATGTCCAACAAAAAATACAGTTTGACTGACAACAACATCCAACACATTAGAGTTCTTATGTGACACAATGACGTGCATCTGTCATCACATTAGCACACAACACATCTCATAAAAGTCTGTTAACACACACTATCATAGTCTGTGTTGATCTTGCACACTCCTAATCTAAAAATAGCCAAAGGATTAACCACCAACAGTGGATGGATGCCATATAGACTAGGAAGAACTCTTGAGGCAAACAAAGTTATTAGTTTGTTTTAACCACACAATGACGACTTAAAAAAAAGTTTAAAAAAAATCAACCGGACAGCAAAAAAAAAAAAAAAAAAATTAGAAACGGGTGGCCCAATCAAAGTAGGCCAAAACTAATTTGGCTGTTGCACGCAGAATAGAAAAAAAGGGAAAGGGAACGTGGCCCGAGGGGGAGGAAACTCTGTAATGAGGCTGCGGCGTCCCAGTCGTCATCTCTGCAATGCAATGCAACACATTCTGCTTTTTCACAGGGAATGAGCCATAATGTTACATATATACAGCACACGGAGAGCATATTTCAGCTAATATAAATACTGTAAACGGTGCATAAAGTCAGGACATGTCATGTGACATAACTGCCACCATTTAAGGTTACTCAAAAATTGAATTTTTGCATGTTTTTAGCTGTTATTTTGACATTTGTCCATATTTTTACAATTCAAAATATAATCAAAATGTTGCTGCAGACATATCAGCATTAGCACAACAATAACAATGCATGATTTAATATTATTGATTGCTATTAAATCATAAATAAGTGCATAAATGAGGCCCACTTCTGGGACTTCTGTTTTGAAATAATGCTAGCATCTCTATGGAAGCAAAATGTCAACAATGATTCCCAAATGGCTCTTATAATGAAAGTCCTCCTGGGGTAACATTTAAGGTGCTGACAAACACACACCTTTTTCCAGTGCATCAACATAAAGGATATGACGTCACAACTGTGAGTTGCTGACATAGCATTAAGGTACAGCTTTCACCTGCACCATGTATTGAGTTTTTTTTTTTTTTCAAAACTAGCACTATTTTTCAATACATTTATGTGTAGTAAATTAAGTTGTTTTTGTGTGTGATATGTTGCAAACATGGACAAACGTTTTACAAGTGGTCTTCGTGTCACGTATACTGTGCGAGTGACCCTGAACGCACCATAATTAAACAAGAGCTAGCAAAAACACCACAAGCTCGAAAAGGGTACACCACTTTCTTGCTTTTAATGCTATCTTCCGCAGCGACTCACCCAAAGCTCGGTGCCCCAGTCCATGTTCAGCCCGCTGGCCGTCAAGCCTTATCGACCGCCCCGAATACAAAGAACTTCTCCAAAGTTATCCGAGTATAATCCCGAGGCGGCGGCGGCGGCGGTGGAGGAGGAGAAGGAGGAGGGTGGGAGGGAAGCAAATACTTCTTCGTAGAAGCGTCGCTTCCTTCAACAAGTCGTGTAAACCGGTAACATAATTAGCCAATTACGTCTACACACAGCTGTTAGTCTAGTTTGTCCAAATATTTTTCATAGCGAAGGGAAGGAAAGATAAACTAGGTTTCATATCCGCGTCACTCCCAAATCCTTAAACTCTTAAAGGGCCAGCGCACACTTTTACGTGACGGTGTGGAAAGCCACGTCCTGGCCCGGCGCGCGCAGACGTGCAGTGTGTTGACGCACACACGTACAGAATCACGTGACACCTACTCCGTGTACTAATACACACAATAAAATGATTAGTATTTACTAAGTACTATTAGTATTTTTTAATCATATCACTGATATGATTAGTATTTCATATCAGAAGGTTTTTTATGTTATAGGTAAGTATTTTTGGTATTTTTAATTTTAACTCCCCACAAAGTGACTGTATGATTGACAAGAGGTCTCACTCTGTTGTTTTATGGAATGCTATTGTTCTATGAAGTGCCTGTTTGGAAGAAACGGATGAGAAAAAACATGGAGGCAAGCAAAATTATAGTTAATTTTGATTTATGGTGTGATTAATTTATTGTCGCAAGGCTTTTTCTGCTAATATATTATTAATAATAATTATTCATATTAATAATTATTATTAATATATTATATATTGTTACACATATAGTTATAAGTGATTATGTGGCTTTTTCCTGATTTTTGCTGCTGATTTTGTTTATTTTTAGTGCATTGTGTCACTATAGACACAATGTCTTAAATCATCCCTTTTGTTTTGTTATAGTTTTTCATTTTTCTTCATAATTCTAATAAAAACACCAAAAATACATCTCAAAATGGAATCCAGTTGAAGTCCTGTCCTGGGATTGGCTATAGATTTATACATGCAAACCTACAGATGGCACCAAACAACCTCACAGCAAGCAAGCCGGAGCTTTTCTTCCCAGTCATTCCCGCACACCAGTGCCTGACTATGGAGGTTTTACTATATTGTAATGTATACTTATTATAGAGTGGGCTGAAAGTGTGCCAGTTTAGTCTGTATATTTTTTTTAATCATTCATTTTCTTCCGTGGGTCGTGGGGGTGCTGGAGCCTATCCCAGCTGTCTTCGGGCAAGAGGCTGGGGACACCCTGGACTGTTCACCAGCCAATCACAAGGCACATATAGACAAACAACCATTCACACTCACATTCATACCTATGGACAATTTGGAGTCGCTAATTAGCCTAGCATGTTTTTGGAATGTGGGAGGAAACCGGAGAAAACCCATGCATGCACGGCGAGAACATGCAAACTCCACACAGACATGGCCGAAGGTGGAATTGAACCCTGGTCTCCTAGTTGTGAGGTCTGCGCGCTTACCACTGTATATTTTTAAATACAGCATAAACTCCCTGAGAGCATTCCTGTCAATACAGTTGCAAAAGCTAACGTTAGCAAATGTGGCTACTGTGATCTGGAGTCCCATGGCGCCACTTAGTGGGCCTCACATTTGCTGCACACCTTTTACACACACACCACACATTTTTTACACCCCCCTACACTAATGTTACTCACCATGGAATTCAGTCCATAAGAGACAGCATGCTTTTTTTAAATAATTTTATTGAATTGTACAAATTAAAAAAAACAGGAACTAAAAACAAAACAAGTAAGACTCATCCCAGTACATCATTGGTGAGTGTTGTTGTTGTATCTCCAAAGCAGCATTCATCTAAAGAGGGGACACAAGCTCACTATGCAAAGACACTAAGTGGGCTTGACCATCATGAAAACCCGTCTCAGGGAGTAGGAGCCTCCGTGGAACTCCGCCCAGTACACTCCATCCTGGTAGCGGCTGCGGTAGTGACCGCCCCGATACCATACGCCGTTGAGGTTGGAGTGGGCGCACATGTGGTACCACCATCCTCCTTTCTGGAAATGGGCACAGTTACCTGGGGGACACAACAAAAACCTTACAAACGTCCACAGCAGTGGGGCATCAAACGGGGATCCGTACCCGAGTAACCGTCTTTGTCTCGATCCAGCGTGGTGAAGGCCTTGTTGTTGTGCCATGTCAGGGAGTCGCCCGCGTTGCCACGATACTGTCCCAAACGCAACCGGTACCAGTCGGTCTCCGCTTCCACACGGAAGCTGTCGTACTCGGCGAACACCTGCCGACCCTGCCAGTCCTCCAGGACCACACGTAGCTTGTATTTAGCTTGTTTGGTTAGCCAGTAGAGGTGCTCCAATCCCAGCCAGTACTCCCCATCCAGGTTCCCAAAGCCTTGCTGGAATACATTGTCGGAATGGGCGTAAACTAAACTGCAATTGGGCTCCTTTTAGGATTTCATGACATGGCATCGAACTTAAACTAGTTTACCTGCTAAATGGACTGCTGCAGCCAATCACAGGGCACATTTAGACAAACAACCATTCACACTCACATTCATACCTATGGACAATTTGGAGTTGCCAATTAACCTAGCATGTTTTTGGAATGTGGGAGGAAACCGGAGTACCCGGAGAAAACCCACGCATGCACGGGGAGAACATGCAAACTCCACACAGAGATGGCCGAGGATGGAATTGAACTCGGGTCTCCTATATGTGAAGCCTGTGTGTGCTAACTACTCGTACACCGTGCAGCCCCTAAAAGGTATTTCCTTTTGTTTAGACATTTGGGTAATAAGATTTTACAAGTCAATATAGGGGTGTTATTTCATGTCTAGAGGGCTCTAATAATGCTTAAATATTCATTCATTTTCTACCGCTTATCCTCACGAGGGTCGCGGGGGTGCTGGAGCCTATCCCAGCTGTCTTCGGGGGAGAGGCGGGGTACACCCTGGACTGGTCGCCAGCCAGCCAAATCACAGGGCACATATAGACAAACAACTATTCACACTCACATTCATACCTATGGACAAGTTGGAGTCGCCAATTAACCTAGCATGTTTTTGGAATGTGGGAGGAAACCGGAGTACCCGGAGAAAACCCACGCATGCACGGGGAGAACATGCAAACTGGGTGGCATTGAACTCGGGTCTGCTAGCTGTGAGGTCTGCGCGCTAACAACTCGACCGCCGTGAAGAAATTTACGATAGTAAATCAATTTATCAATTTAGAAGAAATTTATGACAAATTTATGACAATAAAGTCGTAAATTTACGGGGAAAAATAGCTTAGCTTATAGATAGCTTATTTGGTAATAAAGGTGTAAAAATTGACAGAAACATTGTTAAAACTAGTTAAAACTAGTTAAAACAAATATTATACTATAATGTTTATCTATTGTATATGATGTTTATCTATTATCTATTCATCATATAATAATGATATGATGAATAGATGACGTCTAATAATACTTTTAGACGTACTTATACATGCAAACCAGCAGGTGGCGCCAAACATCTCCCCAGCTAGTCTAAGACAGTGGCTTGGAGGTGTTATGTTAATTTTAATGCAAGCCTTTATTATTGTAGCTTATTTGTCTTATATTTGCTTCAATTTTGGAACTGAACTACTTTTTTTGGGGGGGGGGCGTGTGTTGCGGATGTGATTTATCAACACACCAAACCATGAGGAAAAAATGATTTAGTTTACCTTATATTATTTAATTTACCTTATACTGCTCCCAGGTCCTGAAGAAGTTGACAGATCCATCCTGCCTCCTCTGGATGACCGTCCAGCCTCCCTGAGCCTGGTTCTGTTCACACCAGGCCTGCAGGAGTCGGTTGGCGCTCTGCAGGCGAAGCAGGTAGATCCCGCTGGTCGTCTCGCCGGATTCCAGAACGTGTTGGCAGTCTCGCCACGGCCCTGAGTTTTGAGAAGAAGAGGGGGGGTTGACCTTTGTTTCAATGTCGTGTAGTACAAGCAGAGCATATATATATGTCCTCGTTTGGAGGATTAAGGAATGTGTTCACATACAGGACCGTCTCCCATTCCAACAATGTTACGGTGAATTCCAGGCCAGCACGTTGTGTAGAGGTGGCCTCACTCTGAATCTTCTGCTTGGTAATTGCAAACATTCTGATAAGGCATGTATGTTGCTGTTTGACATTGTTTGGGCATTCTCAGAGAGATAAGACTCCCCCACAAGGAGGTCACTGACTCCATCGGCATCTGCTAGACTTCAATACGTGACAGGATATAGACAAATGAATGAAAACAACCTTTTTTACCATCAAGGGCCACATAGAAAACACTGCAAAGGATGCTGGGCCCATTAAAATAGCTGATGACAAACAAAAATACAGGCCGAATGATATTGATATATTACATTGATACACGTACTTATGCTAGTTCCGTCAACAACAACAGCATCGACAAGACCTGTTAGGATGGCTGTGTCTTCCAGCACATGACATGTGCTCCAGTCCTCAGGTAATGGTAATGGTAATGGTTTTATTTCATTTGAACATGCATCAGATTACAATTGAATGCATCACATAATCTGTTCATAGTTCCACATGTCCAAAAGGAGTAGGAAGAAGCAAAGCTTATTAAATCCTACCCCTCCATCTGGTACTTTTACAATCAGTAACTGTTACATTTGTTCACTTGCTGCATTTTTAATTTAATTTAATTTAATTTAATTTAATTTAATTTAATTTAATTTAATTTAATTTAATTTAATTTAATTTAATTTAATTTAATTTAATTTAATTTAATTTAATTTAATTTAATTTAATTTAATTTAATTTAATTTAATTAAACACTAAGGCTACACTAAGGCTTTAGTGTGCATAAGTGTTTCAAATGTAGTTCTTCCCTGAGATCATATTTCTCCTCTCTTGTAGAGAAGTATTGGATGACATTTTTAGCTAATTGGTTATTTTTAGCCTTATGCATTATTTTAGCTTTTTGAGGTTAAGGTTAAGGTAAAAAAAATGCAGATGACAAACAAGCATCTTGTTGAGTGAAATAATTTGTTCATTTTAGCAAGATATTTTGTTTACATTTCAGGTTATTGTTACCGCAACACAACAAGCCATGCTTGGTTGAGTTGAGCGATGATAGAGCCTGTAGGCCCTCTTTAGGTTCAACATCAGCACCTAATGACCTCAAACTTAAAATGTGTGAGAAGGAATGCAAACTGGGAGACTATATTTCTTTTCCTGGATGACTCAAAGCCCCCAAATGCATGAGATTGACATACCTGGCGTCTTGGTGACAGGGAAACTAATGACAGGATGCTCTGTAGGAGGACTGGCTGGTGTGACGGGAATCAAATGCGCTCCCATAGGATTGTCCTGCTGCAGAGAAGCACTTTGGTCCCTTTGAAGATCATTACTGATTTCAGAGCTGTCATTAAGATGCACACCGGAGGGGCTTTTTGGTGGGTCGGTCGCTACCACCTGCAGGAAAAACAACATTCTCAGGTCCTCATGGGGAAGTAGTATTAGTAGTATTAGTACAGTATTCGGGCCAGATTTATTTATAAATTAGATTTAGAGAATAAAGTTGTAAATTTACCCCCCCCCAAAAAGATGGAAATTTACAATAATAGTCATCAATTTAGAAGAAAAGAAGTTGTGAATTCATGACAATAAAGTCGTAAATTTACGAGAAAAAAGTCATAAATTAACAAGAAAAATGCCGTAAATTTATGAGAAAAAAGTCATAAATTAACAAGAAAAACGCAGTAAATTTACGAGAAAAAGTCTTACGTTTAGGAGAATAACTAAGATTACAGTATTAGGGCCAGATTTTTTTTAAATTAGATTTAGAGAATAAAGTTGTAAATTTACCCCCCAAAAAAGATGGAAATTTACAATAATAGTAATCAATTTAGAAGAAAAAAAGTTGTGAATTTATGATAATAAAGTTGTAAATTTATGAGAAAAAAGTCATTAATTAACAAGAAAAACGCCATAAATTTATGAGAAAAAAGTCTTATGTTTAGGAGAATAACTAAGATTACAGTATTAGGGCCAGATTTTTTTTTAATTAGATTTAGAAAATAAAGTTGTAAATTTACCCCCCAAAAAAGATGGAAATTTACGATAATAGTCATCAATTTAGAAGAAAAAAAGTTGACAATAAAATTCAAGACAATAAAGTTGTAAATTATTTAAAAAAATAATAAATTAACAAGAAAAACTTTGTAAATTTACCAGAAAAAAGTTTTATGTTTAGGAGAATAACTAAGAATAACTTTACAGGAAAAAAGCGGTAATATTATGACTGTATTGTCATAATATTACATGTCAAATGTGTCAGGAAGGAAGCAAACCTTCCTATTACTTTTATTTATAACGTGGCAGCAAAACAGAACAGATTAGCATGTGTAGCCCTTCTCATTGCCTACTCCACCCCCTCCAAGGCCAAAGGTCACATACGTAAGTCCCCCCTTTACATAGTGTTCTCAGGCAATGTTTTTACTGATACATATATGACTTTATTCTTGTAATATTACGAGTTTTTTCTTGTGCGTCGTGCATGCGAGGGTTTTCTCCGGGTACTCCGGTTTCCTCCCACATTCCAAAAACATGCTAGGTTAATTGGCGACTCCAAATTGTCCATAGGTATGAATGTGAGTGTGAATGGTTGTTTGTCTATATGTGCCCTGTGATTGGCTGGCCACCAGTCCAGGGTGTACCCCGCCTTACGCCCGAAGACAGCTGGGATAGGCTCCAGCACCCCCCGCGACCCTCGTGAGGAAAAGCGGTAGAAAATGAATGAATGAATGTAAACATGTCATTTACCGCCATAATCCAGCAGTACCAATAAAGCACCACCAGGTGGCAGCATCACTGTAGAGGCACAATAGCTATTTTATTGGATATCATTAGATTGTGTAGCTGATATCGTGGCCTGTCTAGACCACCTTCTCACCTGGTCAGCCTGGCTGGAGTCTGTACATCGGCATTGCTTCTCCAGGTGGGCAATTAATTGGCTCTGAGAGGTCATCAATGACGTGAGGGCTCCATACTTCTTCTCCAGCTCCCTGAAGTTACTGGAGACCTGCAGCGCCTGATGCAACAGATATTAGCAAGCTTTTCTCAACTGGACTTTTTACAGCAATGACTTACTTACATGCGTTGTCGCATTCAGCAGAAGGTTCTCCACCCTCCGCTGCTCCAAAACGTGGTCTTTCTTGTGTATGACCTCCAGCAGCAGCTGGCTATAGAGCTGAGCGATGCGAGAATTCATGCTGCTGCTCTCTTTCCGCAGGGCTCTTATCTCCATGGCGAAGTTGCCCTCTTGCTCCAGCAGGGCCTGCAGGTTCTCCAGCTGCCCCTGCTGGCGTTTCAGCTCCACTCGCATTGCAGCCATCTCCGACTGGTGGGCGGCGGAGGCGGCTTGCGTGTCCAAGCATAAAGCTCCAGATAGTTTTTGTTGGGGAACGATGAAAGTGTAGGAGCAACGACTCGCTTTGATATCTGCGGTGCTTGGGGGATGTTTCTCTGGGGTCTCGCTTTGGGATCCCACCATTAAAGTCAAAAGAAGAATTACAGCTGGCTTGTTGTCCATCTTTGGCAGGGCAGCAAAAGATAGCAAAACAGGATTAGAATCTTGATATTTTTGTGTACTTTACGCTATTATTTTAAATTTTTTATTATTAAATTATTTCTCCTGCGGTTTTACACTAATCAGGGACAATTCCAGTTTGGAATTCAGAAAAAAAGCACACCCTGAGTGCTGAACAAATGTTTCTAACAACGTGACAACAAACACAATTTGCTGCAGACCAATCTACACAAAAGGAACAAATGTCAACACAATCCTATGTGATGTCCCACTTTATCCCACTAAGCACAGTCAACGTCGTAAACTCCTATTGGCACCTCCTTTGCCAAAGCAAGCAGTTAGGTGGCAAAGGCAATTTAAACACTGATTTTGGATTAAATAATGAACTTTTAAAAATGAGTAGTGTAGTATTTTTAATGTATGAATAATACATTTTAAGTTCTAATTGTGCGGGCTATTAATTTGAGTATATTAGGTATATTCATATTACCTACATACTGTATTGTATATAACTCTGGGAAAAACTGTTGATTTTTGTTAATACTTGGGTTGTTTATATTGTTTATTTTTCTATATTGTGTATTTTGTACTGCTTAACTGACTCTGTACTCTTGCTGCTGTGCAATACAAATTTCCCCACTGAGGGACGAATAAAGGCATATCTTAATCTTAATCTTATATATTATATTCAATATGAGGCTATTTTAAACAATGCAGTCAAACAAAACTTGAACATGTAACAAACCGAAGTCCTTTTTTTTCAATATTACTATTTAAATATTTATCATAGACCCGGAATTAGTAGACTTTCTGCCATGCATTCAACATTATTGTTATTTTACCAGCATGAATTAAATACCAGCTTACTCTGTTTCCGTTTTGGCGTTGTTCCTTCTTATGATCCAGAAGTACAACTGTCCTCTCCCAGGATGCAAAGCTGTGTATAGAACTGAGACTGGACCGTCCTCAGAAAGCCACAAAATGGGTGACTGAAACCAATCAGATCTCCTCCAGTTCCATTACATGCTCTGTGTGTAAATTCCAAGAAGATGATTTCAGAAAAATGTTAGAATTTAAGGAAGAATTATTACACCTACATTTTGTCAGTGTTTCTTCTGTCCTGAGATGGTGGTGGTGGTGGTCTCGACAGGATCTCGAGTGAGGGAGAGGACTAATTACAAAGCGTCCTCATGACACCACCTCCCAGTTGCATGCTCGCTGGAGGAATCCTGGGATGTCTCCTCCCATAAGCATCAATATGACACCAAAGAACATTATAATCATTCCCTTTCAATGTAGGGATGAAATAAACGCTGCTTCGCCCTACTCCCTTTCAGACATATTGAATTGTGCCATAAGTGAGAACAGAGTACATTAATTACAAAACTCTTACAAAAGATTTGGTAGATAAATGCACTGTAAATAGAAACCATGAAATTAAAAGAAGTGACTCCTGATTAAAAATTTACAATGAATATGGATCACAGTTATAAATAATAATAAATTTATATGAAAATTATTTTTTAACATGAAAAATATCTATCTTAAGTGTTCTAGAAACGTACCATTAACTGATAATGACATATTTTGAAAACAAAACAATGTCTTGACACAATTGTCCATGTTAGCTCAGCTTTAGCCAATAATAAATAATATACATTTACATGAGAATTACTTTTTTTAACATGAAAAAAAATCTTTCTTAAGTGTTCTAGAAAGGTATCATTAACTGATAATGACATATTTTGAAAACAAAACAATGTCTTGACACAATTGGCCACGTTAGCTTAGCTTTAGCCGATAATAAATAATAATACATTTACATGAGAATTACTTTTTTTTACATTAAAAAATCTTTCTTGGGTGTTCTTGAAACTTACCATTAACTGATAATTACATATTTTGAAAAAAATAATGTTTTTTGACACAATTGGCCACATTAGCTTAGCTTTAGCCAGGAACAACAACGATGACACCGTCCTCCAGTCCAGTTGAGGGAGCTAATGCGTTTCTAAAGGGAACGAAGAAGACGGCAGCACAGTTGCGCTGTAACACGGACACATTAGTATGTGACACAGGAGAGGAACCATGCGGACGCAATGGGGTCCGGCTCCGCTGTTGCTTTGTAGGATTTGTTCTTAAAACCCAAATTCGTTGTTGTTAATATATACATATATATAGTGTATTAAAAGTTATTTTATTGACTTAAATTGTACGCATAACGTACAATCATGGGCAAGTCAAAGGTAAGTAGCGACCACGCCATGTGCTAGCATGCTTCCTTTTTAGAGTTAGCCATGTAAAGTTAATAATAATAATGCAGGTTATATTTTGTTTTAGCTTGCACGAATGGTACAGTTAGCTGTGGTTAAATCATTTAGTAAGACGTGTGTGTGTTTACTTGATAAAGTGTGTTTACAATACTTTTTTCGATCTTGATGTTAGACCAAGAACCAGAAAAAGGCCCGAGCAGAAGCCCGTCAGGTGGCGGAGGATGCGTACGGGTCTGTCCCCCATTCCTTCGTCTTCCACCGGGGATTGGTTGGGAAAAACGTGGGTCAGCTCATCACGGATATCAGGGAAGTCATGCAGCCTTACACTGCTGAGCAATTAAAGGTGTGTTAACAGGATAAAACTTTTAATATTCTTTGTTATTATTTTAATAGCAATAATACTAATAATCAACATGGGTTAACTAGGTCAGGAAAAAGAATGTGCTGAAAGACTTTGTAGACATAGCGGGACCGTTGGGAGTGACGCACTTCATGATCTTCAGCAAGTCGGAACACAACCTCATGATGGTGAGATCACATAGACACCAAAGTTACAGATTAATCGATTGATACAGTGTGAATGAGCGAACCAATAAATGTATTGATTATTTTTGTCTTTCTCAGAGAGTGGCTCGACTCCCCAAAGGACCCATGCTTTATTTTAAAATGCTCAAGGTAAATATTAGATGTAAACATGAAAACAGTATATGAACAAGGTGCAAGTGATGACCTATTTTTCTACTTGATTGTCAAGTGATGTTTTTCAAAGTAAACGCACTGATGCATTGAACCATATGTTGAACTTCTAACGTTTTTACTGTAGCTTGTATAAAGAAAAATTATTTTTTTGTTGCAGTACACGCTCATCAAAGATGTGGTTTCATCTCTGAAGAAGCACAGGATGCACAAGCAGCAGTTCAAGCACCACCCGCTGGTCATCCTCAACAACTTTGGATCTTCTGGCATGCACATTAAACTGATGGCCACCATGTTCCAGAACATGTTTCCCTCCATTAACGTGTCCAAGGTAATTTGCATTGTCTAGTCCTTGCTGTTTAGGCTAGGGCTGAGATGATGAATGTATAGTCTTCTGAGTTCCTCTCTGAAGATGTATCACAAAGTAAACGCTTTCTGATTGCTCGGTCTGGATCAGGAACACCCAATTTGAAGCTGAGACTTATTTTTTTTTGAGAAATGAGGATGTTCTTGTCCCACCAGGTGAGCCTCAACACCATCAAGAGGTGTGTGCTGCTGAATTACAACCTAACGTCGCACGAAATCGAATTTCGGCACTAGTAAGTGGAATACTGACAACTTGGTTGCCGTTTCCTCAAATAGTGGCCCCCGCTCTATTGGATGCCGGACCCAAAATAATGGCTACATGTGTTGTCCACTTTAGTAAACAAAAACACCCTACCCCAGTTAATCATCTAGTGTACCCTCCACTTAAATCATCTCCTTGTCCCACTGAATCGCCTGCTGTAAACACCTTGCCCCAATAAATTCCGCGTCCACTAGAATAGAAACCATTTTCTAATTCACTCATGTCCGTGTACGCTGTCCGCTTGTAATTATTTGCCGGGTATTTTAATAGATTACAGTGTCCTCCACCTAATTAAATGCCGTGCCCCATTTTAATTGTGAGATTGTCTCAATTCCTCGCTACATGTGTTGTCCACTTTAATAAACAAAAACACCCTACCCCAGTTAATCACCTAGTGTGCCCTCCACTTAAATAATCTCCTTGTCCCACTGAATCGCCTGCTGTAAACACCTTACCCCAATAAATTCTGCGTCCACTAGAATAGAAACCATTTTCTAATTCACTCATGCCCGTTTACGCTGTCCGCCTGTAATTATTTGCCAGGTATTTTCATCAATTACAGTGTCATCCACCTGATTAAATGCCATGCCCCATTTTAATTGTGAGATTGTATCAATTCATCGCTACATGTTGTCCACTTTAGTAAAAAACACCCTACCCCAGTTAATCACCTAGCGTGCCCTCCACTTAAATCATCTTTGTCCCACTGAATCGTCTGCTGTAAACACCTTACCCCAATAAATTTTGCGTCCACTAGAATAGAAGCCATTTTCTAATTCACTCATGCCCGTTTACGCTGTCCGCCTGTAATTATTTGCCAGGTATTTTCATCAATTACAGTGTCATCCACCTGATTAAATGCCATGCCCCATTTTAATTGTGAGATTGTATCAATTCATCGCTACATGTTGTCCACTTTAGTAAAAAACACCCTACCCCAGTTAATCACCTAGCGTGCCCTCCACTTAAATCATCTTTGTCCCACTGAATCGTCTGCTGTAAACACCTTACCCCAATAAATTCCACGTCCACTAGAATAGAAGCCATTTTCTAATTCACTCATGCCTTATTGCATTTAATCCCCGTTTACGCTGTCCGCTTGTAATTATTTGCCGGATATTTTCATAAATTACAATGTCATCCACATGATTAAATGCCATGCCCCGTTTTAATCATAAGGTTGCCTCAATTAATTGCTCTATTTGAATAAATTTCCCTGTTCTTATTAGTAGCCAGGGTATTCCATCCACTTGAATTGACACAAATTGCAGCATATTAGTTGCCTTGTATTTCATCTATTTGAATGGAGGTCCCAGTTAAGTATAGAAACCACACCTTGAATAATTTTTTTTACAAACAATAAGGTGCTACCGCTAGGCATGTTCTACTGACCTTTTACTATGACTGATGTCGCCGTGTCGCTAAGTAGATGTCCATACTGTACGGACCAGCATCTGTAAATGTGGAAAAAAAGGGCATTGCACAATTAATTGGAGTAAATAAATGGCCACTATTTGAGGAAATATGGTACAATACCTCAATATTTTCTATATGTTAAGCTATCTTGTGCAAGTTAAAGGTGAATTACTGCTTGTGGCCTACATGATGACAGACTAGGACTTGACTGCTCAGTGATGCATGTTCAAAGTAAACGCACTGATGGGCCCCCCCTGAAGAACTACCAACTCTTGTTCTTGTTTGTCAATATGACGCTGACTTGGTTCTTATGCCATTGCAGCAGCCTGAAGGTGGTCCCTGTGGGCATGAGCCGCGGGGTCAAGAAGCTGATGCAGGAGAAGTTCCCCAACATGAGCAAGTTTGAGGACATCAGTGAGCTGATGATGAAGTAAGGCGTTTTTTTTTTGGGAGGGGGGAGCTGAAAGGTTTGTTTGCATCAATTTTGTATCTAATCCAATGTATCCCCTCCCAGGGGAGCCAACCTTTCAGAAAGCGAAGGAGAACAGGACGGCGAGCATAACATCACAGAGCTGCCGCAGGTCTACTCCGGCCGAGGTAACATGGCTTCTGGGCAGAGCGCCATCCGCCTGACCGAGGTAAGCCTATAGCGTTTTTTTTTTTTTTATATCTTATCCTACAATGGCTGCTAATTGAAGGTTTCTGCGTGCACAGATTGGTCCTCGCATGACGTTTCAGCTGACCAAGATACAAGAAGGCATGGCGGAGGGGAACATCCTCTATCACGCCACTAGTAAGTGTCGGCCATCTTTCTCTGTCGGTTTGATTAGCGTCTGTGTGCAGATGATGAAAATCTTCCAGTATGAAATCTGTGATTTCTCCAAAAGTAAACGCTTACTGATGCACATAGACATTCAACAAAGCATTTTGTTACACTTGATTTCCAAATCATTCAACAAATGCTCCTTTGCAGTCTCCAAGACGGAGGAAGAAATCCAGGAGATCCTGCAACGAAAGGAGTTACTCCTGAAGACGAAAGAGCAGCGCCGGAAGACGCAGGAGCAGAACGTGGCTCTCAAAAAAATGCAAAAGCAAGAGCACAAGTCAGTTTTGACCTCAATTTGAGTAAGAAATCAGCAGAACGCCATGTTAAAAGATGTTCCCACCACTCAGGAAGAAGAGCCTTGCAGGCATCAAGAAGAAGACGCAGCAAGCAGACAAGGAAGAGGACAGCGAAGTGGAGGATCCAGGCATGCAGGATGATAAGCCGGCGGCCGTGGAGTCAGATGATGAGGCCGAGTACTACAGGCAGGCTGTCGGGGAGGAGCCGGATGAAGGTTAATACATTTTTAAATATCCTAATTCAATAACCATGTGGCCAATTTGCATATCTGACCACACCCTCTTTCTTCTTCAGATATGTTCTTTGGAGCCAAGAAGAGGAAAGGCAAAGATGGATCTCATGGACCGGTCAAGAAGATGAGGAGGTTCTCTACTGATCACAAAGACAAAAGTGCTAAATCTCCAAAAAGAACTGGCCCGAAGGGGTGGCACAAAGACCAAAAAACTGGGGATAGAGAGAAGAAACCTTTTGGGAAGAAATCCTCCCCCGGTGGAAAGCCATTCAGAAATAAACCAAGCGATGGAGCAAATAGATTTGGTGCTAAAAAGAAATTTGAAGGGAAAAGAACTTTTGGTGGGAAAATAAATAAAGGCAAAGTGTTCCAGTCTTCCAAGAGCCAGAAAAACGGAGAGGCCTTCAGGAAGAAAAGTGCTGGAAGAGGAAAGCAAGGACCCAAACAGAAGAAGGGGAAAGGCTGAGCAGAGCTGGTTTATATTTTCACACTGTTTAATAAATCATTAAAGACATTTCTTTCATTATCTGTATATGGTTATCCATTTTAGTGACTGCAAACCGTTGTGTTGCAATACTGTGTTTTGAATTAATACCATGTACACAATCCATTAAAAAAAGTAGAATGGCTGGCTTTCATTAATTCATAAAAACAGCTGTTATTTCAAAATAAATGATCACATCCACGCGTTAATTAATGTATGTGTGAACAACGCAAAATTAGTTAATTCTTAGCGTAAATTACGTTCATTCGGAGAAAATAATGCTTCTAAAACTATCTTCTAGTATTCATGAACGTTCATTCAAGTGTTAAACAAGACTTTGTACTTTTATCCTGAAGTTCATAATCCGGATGTGTATCACAGTGGCGGCCAGTTCTGTTCTTTCTTTCCGGTTCCGGGGGGCGGCTAAGCTAGCTGATAAAGATGCCGTCGATTGAGTACGACGAGTGAGTGTTTCATTCTATTAACTCTTAAAATTATACTTCCTGCTTTTGTAGACCAAATAACTCATTTTATTATTTCCCCTCAGCTCTAAGCCCAGCTGGGCCGACCAAGTCGAGGAGGAAGTAGATGAAGGTAAAGCACTCCCGTAGCTAGCGTGTTAGCACACGTCGTGTTAGCTCAGTGACCGGCTCGGTGGCTTACACTTGCACGTGGTGTTATTAGGTTATATTTGTGTTTTTATTTTATCATTGCTGCTTTATAGAATTTGTGTAAACATATTAAACTGACACGATAATATACTCTTAGAATAAGTATGCCGACATATGGCGTGTGACGTAAGCAACATACTGTTAGAAGGAAGCTAGCTTGCTAGTTAGCATCTTACACCAGTCACTGTGTTCACTCATTTGTATACGACATGGATGCTTTGTTGCTAATCAGTCTCTGTTTTCTGACAGGAACACTTCCATCACCCAAGGAAACCATTAAAGGAAACATAAAAACCATCACAGAGTATAAAATAGACGATGATGGGAAAAAGTTCAAGGTAATTTGTCAACAATGGCGTACATTCAATGATTGGTGGTATTAACTCCCTGCATATGTATCTCTAGATTGTGCGGACATTCAAAATTGAGACCAGGAAAGCCTCCAAAGCCATTGCCAGGAGAAAGGTCTGCTTATAGACTAAATATGCAGAGATGTAGTGCTTGTAAAATGTTATTAAAATTACCTCTCTTGTGTCAGAACTGGAAGAAATTTGGCAACTCTGAGTTCGATGCTCCAGGTCCTAATGTGGCCACCACCACCGTCAGCGACGACGTTCTGATGACCTTCATTTCCAGCAAGGAGGTAACTATGCATGTTGTAATCCACTCCAATGTGGAATAATTCTGATGTTTGCTGTCACCGCCTCGTTTTTCCTGCAGGATTTAAATGCTCAAGACCAAGATGAAGACCCCATGAACAAGCTGAAAGGACAGAAGATCGTGTCATGTCGTATCTGCAAAGGCGACCATTGGACTACGCGCTGTCCTTACAAGGACACGTTGGGCCCCATGCAGAAGGAGCTTGCCGAGCAGCTTGGCCTCTCCACTGGCGACAAAGAGAAACCAGCTGGTGCCGGTATGTTGTATCATATGTCACCTATATTTACATCCCAATTTGCATTTTATGTTATGTTAACATTGTTTCACTTTCATATTGGGTTTTCTACAGTGTAAACACAAACCAATCCAGATGTAAAGATTCACTTTGTCCTCTTCCATTGCACCAGCTGAACCAGAACCTGTGCAGCCTGCACAAAGTAAGACTGGCAAGTACGTGCCCCCCAGTCTCAGGGATGGAGGCACACGTAGAGGAGAGTCAATGCAACCTAACCGGAGAGGTGAGTTCAAGTGACTCTTGGTTGTTCGCCTTCTGGACGCTGCATAAACAATAATAACAACAACAAACCTCCCTCTCACAGCGGACGACAACGCCACCATCCGTGTCACCAACCTGTCCGAGGACACCCGCGAGACCGACCTTCAGGAGCTCTTCAGACCATTCGGCTCAATTTCCAGAATCTACCTGGCCAAAGACAAGAACACGGGACAGTCAAAGGTCCGCTCCGGCTTCCTGTCATTGTAATGCTGTATCTTCTCAACTGCTTCCATGCAACTAATCAAACATCTTGCATGCAGGGCTTTGCATTCATCAGCTTCCACCGCCGGGAGGATGCAGCCAGAGCCATCGCTGGCGTGTCAGGGTTTGGATATGATCATCTCATTCTCAATGTTGAATGGGCCAAGTAAGTCATCACTACTCTTGGAAAAATGCGATAAAAATCAACCAGAAGATGACCCGTGTTCTCTCTTTGCAGACCTTCAAACAACTGAGAACTTCCTACTATTCCACCACAAGGCCATGATTTATTTCTGTGGTAAAATGTGGTTATCAGCTTAATAAAGAGAATCAATGTAGTCACTTTGCTCTTGTATTTTTTTTCTTAAGTCCAATACAGTACTTACTGCAAAACCACAAGCCAAAGATCCTCTCTTACAGGAGAGCTCTGCTGTTTGAGTCTTAGAAAATACTACTCAATTATCTGACAGTATAATATACTGGAAAACAGATCCAAGATCAAGGACCTTTAGACTGGAAAGCTTAACCTTTTGTAGGAATGTAATGCAAAATGTTTTTCGGACTCTACCACAACAATGCTCCTAAAACCTCAACATCAAGGGTCCCCAACAGTCCATTTGGGCCCACCCACAGACCGGTACCTCAAAAACTTTCAGGCACTATATATATATATGTTAGTAACTACATTAAATGTTATAAGTGCACCTATTTTAGAAATAAGGGCTGTTTTTATTACAAATGTCACCAATCTTCTAGGTGCCAGACATTCACTTTTTAGTAAAAGCTTATGTAATATGACAAATGACATACACCTATAATAGAATAGTTTACTGAAATACTATCACATTTATAGTAATTTTTTGCTACCGCTTGCAACAATTTATTCAATGTATTTAATAGTTGATGTCTTATACAACGGATTTAAGTAGTCTGACATCACGTGACTCACTTTGCCCCATACCGCCACTTGCCATGGTAACAGCTGCCGTTGCTGGAACGTCACGAGAGGTGACAATTCTTTCAAGATGGCTGCCGTTGTAATTGTAAGTTCATGATTGTGTCATATTTACAGTATAGTACTAAACTATGGACTTCTTTATGTGAGCTTGTCTGTTAAAATGCTATACAGTAAAGAAATTACTTCTGTCGGCACGTGTGATGCTTGCTACAATTTTAATTGTTGGCGGCCATCTTCCGACTCGAGTTATTTCGGATTTTATTATTTTTATTTTTTTACATGACGCCATTAGCAGTGGAGTGCATGAACGGTGGTGACTTACCCCCTCACTTTGTCCCGTGAGCAGAATTCTGGTCGGACTTCGGTGATGAGGAACGTAGTTCGGGTGAGTTGGTGAGGCCAATTAAGAGTTTATGACTCAAAATAATGCGTTCAAAAGAGTAATACATTGGCATCACAAAAATTGTTTGAGAAAAATAAAAAATGAGACCTCAGAATCGCGAGGCTCTACTTT
Organism: Doryrhamphus excisus; assembly: GCF_030265055.1. Classification (NCBI taxonomy): domain Eukaryota; kingdom Metazoa; phylum Chordata; class Actinopteri; order Syngnathiformes; family Syngnathidae; genus Doryrhamphus; species Doryrhamphus excisus. Next base: position 13,673,791 of record NC_080480.1, read on the forward strand.
CTCTCCCGTCGTATCACTACGCGTCCATTGATGTGTATGTGCTGCACAGCAGCCCATGTAGAAATAACACCAAGTTGTCATGAATAAAAAAAAGTTAGGCTCGTTTCAATTTAATAAGAGCTTTATTTGAAATTTTACATATAAAAACTACATACAATTTGTCCATCAGGATTAAAAGCACATTGAAAAGTTGGCAAAAAAAAATTGGCACCAAGATTGTTTAAAAACAAGTTAGTCCGACAGCTCCATCTTCTCTTGTTTGATGTTGTCTGGAGAAGGACAGCAGATGTGTTTTAGTTCATATTGGATATGTGCATATTAGGATAGGATTTAAGCAATATGTAGTCTTAAAAGGATGAATCATTCTTGTAGGGGGAAAAAAAAATAATCTAAATACTGTACCGAAAAAAGGTATTGATGAGTTTTAAAAATGTATAAAATCAATCAAACACAACACATACATGTAAACAATTCATTGTTATTTTTGGGTGGGACAGATTACCATACAGCCATAACCAAATTGCATGCATTATTGGCCTAAATGAAGCATTTAAGCATGAAAGTGGTTAAAATGAACGAACATACAAGGCATTAACATGATTAAATGTAGTAGCATACATTGGCCACTAGATGACACTATTAACAAGCGCCACACTAAGATGATTTTCCCCCTCATATTCATGCAGTTTTCTACAAATGTACATTTTTAGAAAATTTTTGCTTATATAATGTAAATAAAGGCAAAGTGTTTGATTCATTAAAGGACAGAATAGATGTACATTTTGAGTGATCCCACCTACCTGCCGTTTGTTCTTCCTTCATCCGTTCAATGACACACTTCTTGATCTCCAGTCCAATGGCTCTGGAGAGGGGAGGAGGCACGGCATTGCCCACCTAACGAGATGACCGTTAAAAACACCATGTGACCACTGTAGCATGCGTGTACCTTTTTTTAATGAGGACCGTGTGCTTTTCTCACCTGTCTGTGCTTGTCCAGGACGTTGCCAAAGAAGCGATACGTGTCTGGGAAGCCCTGAGAGCGTGCGCACTCCCTCACGCTGACGACTCGATGCTGCTCGGGGTGGAGAACGCGACCCTGTAAAGTAAGTGAGTAAAATTAAATGAGGTTGCCTACAGCCGCAGCTGTTCATGCCAATGGCGGTTTATTTGTCGGCTGTACCTGCTTCCCCATTGGCTCGGGGTTAGTGACCGTGGTGCTGAAGAAGCCGTCCCACTCCAGCCGGCCGTAAAGCCCCGCCCAGTGGTTGTGGCGGTTCCCCGTGTGCGGCAGACACCAGGGGATCAGTGTGTTGAACTGCCTGTCCGCCGGGTCACATGGCTTCCCTATAATTAAGAGTGCCAATCACGTTAACATTCATGTCGGCTTATTCTAGATTAGAATGTAAATATTCCGCTTTACCTCCAGCACAGGTGCAAACACCTCTTAGCGCGCCCGTGCTGCTGCGGCAATTTTTTTTATCCGGGTGCGTGTAGCGCAGTTTCTTCGTCATGGTGCCGTCCTTCAGGCGCACCTCAATGTTGGGCAGGTCCCTCCAGTCGGAGCCGGGGGCCAGGGGGATGTGGCGCATGCGGCCCTCCACCAGGGCGCTCATGTCCTGGCGCAGGCACATAAAGATAGAAACATTAGCATTATGCTATGGTTCACTTTGACACGCAATCAAGTCCCCGACGCTCACCTTGCAGATGTGATCCTTGAGGATGGGCTGGTACTGGGTGCCTCGGATCTGCCTCTGGAACCATGACTGTGGTTCTCCGTTGTAGGAGATCTCCAAGGCGGAAGCGCCGTTGCGGATCTCGGGCAGGTCGGACATGGTGTCTCTGACTGTGATGGTTCTATAGATTCCTCCGTTACCTCTGAACATACATCACAGTACATGGTGGAATTCAAGTGTCCCTTCAATTAAATGACTGCATAAATAAATGCATTATGATCATTATTTTTAGTTGGCCATTTTAGTTGGCTTTTAACTCATGCTTGTAACCTTTGAACTTGACTTTTATCTAATGGTTATTTTATACCCTATACCTTTTGTTTTGGCTCTTAACCAAATGTCTTTATAAACTAAACTAAAATAAGCATGTGTAAACATATGCTTATTTTAGTTTTTATTAATGTTCATATATATATATATATATATATATATATATATATATATTTTTTTTTTTTTTACTTTTTATGTTGTTAATTGGGCGGCACGTCAAGTAGTTAGCACGCAGGCCTCACAGCTAGGAGACCAGGGTTCAATTCCACCCTTGGCCATCTCTGTGTGGAGTTTGCATGTTCTCTCCGTGCATGCGTGTTTTCTCTGGGTACTCCGGTTTCCTCCCACATTCCAAAAACATGCTAGGTTAATTAGCTACTCCAAATTGTCCATAGGTATGAATGTGAGTGTGAATGGTTGTTTGTCTAATATGTTCCCTGTGATTGGCTGGCGACCAGTCCAGGGTGTACCCCGCCTCTCGCCCGAAGACAGCTGGGATAGGCTCCAACACCCCCCGCAACCCTCGTGAGGAAAGGTGGTAGAAAATGAATGAATGTTGTTAATTCTATAGGTTTTCATATTTTGTATCACATATCCAGTGTTTCCTCAGTGGGGGCCCCTCTGCACTGGGGGTGTCTCTTCTCGTGGGGCTCACCAGACTAGGGTGCGTGGGAGCTCTGTGGCGGTGCCCCCACTGCAGCGCCATGGGTCCGCTGCCTACCTGTTTGGTGGGCCCCTGAGTTGCGGCATTCTGGCCTGGGCCGCGTGCAGGCCCCCAGCGCAGATGGCAGCGCTTCCTGACCTGGTTCCTCTGTACTTGTGTGTGTGTGTGTGTGTGTGTGTCTTGTTGTTGTTTTTCTTTAACAAATAAAAGTACTTTGTGCTACATTTTATGTATGAGAAGTGCTCTACAAATAAAGTTTGATTTGTTGAATGACTACAGTTTTTGCTTCGACAACAAGTAGCAAGCAGCTGTTTAACTGATTGGGAAAAAAACGAAAAAACAGCAACACCTTACTCACTGATGCTATGCACACCGAGGTAGCTTAGATTGCAAGGTGTGCATCCAGCACTTCCAATAATGCCTTGCACACCGCCACTTAGCGATGACATGGTTTAAGTAGCGTTTTTTATGCAAGCAAACCTTACCGTGTGACGTTACTGACGTATTTCTTCTCGTCCACCACCACGCTGAGGGACACGGCTCTGGGAGCGAACACGTGGAGAGGCTCGGGATAGCGTGGTAGCTTCTCTCCGGGAGCGGCAGCCAGGATGATGGCCCTGCGACGAGTCTGCGCCACGCCGTACTGTCCTGCCTGTTTCACAAAAGGATTAAAAAAAAAAAAAAACATTGTTGAGGTAAGGGAAGGCAAGTTTATTTATCGAGTAATTCGTAGGTACTACAACACAAGATGATCTGCATGTTAAATTTAACACTTTTATGCAAAATAACCATATTTACTCTCCTAAGATTGACAAAAAAAGCTAAGAAATCTGTGTTATAAGTACAATTAAAGACTCACTAAACATCTCATACAATAGTACCCCCAGAAATATACAAAAGTAGGCAGAAAAGCTGCATATTAAAATAAAAAAAGTGTTAACCTGAAGAACTCCAAAGGTGCATTGGTAGCCCATCCTGACAAGACAGCGTAGAGTGAGCTTGAGGACCATGGAGCTTTTGAAGGACACAAAGTTCCTCACGTTCTCCAGCAGGAAGAACTTTGGTCTGTAGTAGTCACAGTAACTAAACACAAAAACATGGCTTAATTATAATTAAGCATTCATTTAATAAAATGAACAATGATGCAACTTTCATCTCCTTTACCTGAGGTAGGAGACCACCAGCGAGTTCTTGAATTTTGAGTAGGTGCGAGAGTTGAAGCGGTTCATGCCGCTGAAGCCTTGGCACGGAGGTCCTCCGCAGAGCATCTCCACGTCGCCCTTCTGAGGCAACTTCTGGCCCAGGGAGTTGGTCTTCTCGCCCGACATGACCAGCTTGAGCAGAACATTGCAGTCCTCTGTGAAGACGGTGGTGCCCGGGTTGTTGAGCCTGAAGGCCTGCGCCGCCGGCTCCCACATCTCGATGGCCCACTCCGTATCGGAAATACCTACACGCATAAAAAAAAAAAGGGTGGATTATGTACGGCAACCTGCAAGGATCAGAACTAGGGCTGGGTTAAACGATTAATCTAGAAAATAGTAAAAAAAAAATCAAAAATTGATTAATCCCTGAAAACAAATCACATGCACAGGTAATGGAAATGGTAATGTCCAAAAGGAGTAGGAAGAAGCAAAGCTTATTATATCCTACCCCTCCATCTGGTACTTTTACAATCAGTAACTGTTACATTTGTTCACTTCCTGCTTTCCTAATATAGTTTGTTTTTTTTATGTTTTATTTTGTCACGTACCCAAGTACCGAACAAATGAGCCGCCCGTTCAAATGAAATACCCGTTCAGTCCGAGAGCCGTTTTGTTCATGACCGACACAGCACTAGTTGGTGAGATGTTGAGTCGGAACGAACGTGAACGGACTGACTCGACACGGGTCTATGCACAGGGGGAGATCACAGGCTAACAACCAATTGACCGAAATGAACGAATCTTTTTACTGAATGAAGCGGAATACATAATCCTGTTCACTGAAATGAACGGTTTTGCCTACCACTAATTCTGAGTGGCTGCATGGTGGTCAAGTGGTTAGCACACAGACCTCACAGCTCGGGGACCAGGGTTCAATTCCACACTTGGCCATCTGTGTGGAGTTTGCATGTTCTCCCTGTGCATCTGTGGGTTGTCCACGGGTATTCCGGTTTCCTCCCACATTCCAAAAACATGCTAGGTTAATTGGCGACTCCAAATTGTCCATAGGTATGAATGTGAGTGTGAATGGTTGTTTGTCTATATATGTGCCCTGTGATTGGCTGGCCACCAGTCCAGGGTGTACCCCCGCCTCTCCCCCGAAGACAGCTGGGATAGGCTCCAGCACATAATGAATGAATAATTGTGAGTGAAGGCACATCGACATGCAGTTCTTTTCATCCCCAGCCCTAATCAAAACGTTCAATAGTAAAAACGGTGAGCTTTTACCAGCTTGGTGGAAGCCTTCAGAGAGTCCTCCACAGCCCGAGAAGACGTCCAGTGTGCGGTACTTCGGCACTTTGGGTGGCTGTGGATCAGTGGGCTGGTCTGCAGTTTCCTGAACTGATGACTTCCCTTTGCCTTTCCCTAAAAACACAACAACAGTTAGACTCCAGTGGAGACCGACCGATAATGGGAATATACTAGTCTCGTCTTACCTTTCCCTTTGCCCTTCCCTTTGCCTTTGTGCACAGCAGAGCGAGCATGGTTAGGAGGATCCTCGAAGCTTTTAGATTTGGCGTTATAAGCCTGCGGGAAGATCAAGCGCAACAATTAAAACGCTGCAATCAAAATGAGTTCCAACACAGTGGAGATGCGGTACCTCCAGGAAATAGAAGCGGTCAGGCCCTCCGCTGGAATACTCCTGGGCCGTTTCATTCAGGTCTTCTCCGTATTCCACCTGACAGCGGCCGAGCACCTCCGACATGCTGACAGTGACCTCCTCGTCGCTCCAGTAGAGCTGATTGATGTCGGTGTGGTAGCTGGCTTTCACCCCCTTGTGTGTGTTCTCAGGCCTAACATGATGAATAAGTTTCATACTTTGGCTTTTTGATTATGAAAAAAAAGTATAAATTTTACCTGTAAAACTTGTACAGTCGCAGTTTGACCTCCGACATGTCCGCTTTGCCGTTGCTGCGCCTGTGACAGAAGATCTCCTTAATGCGCCCGATGCGGAACGGGTCCGGAGCGTCCAGGTTAGAGCCCTTGATGTAGTCCGACGACTTCCTGTAGTATTCTGGATACAGGTCCTCGTCCACATCCTCTTTCCTGTGGGAGCGCTTCACCGGGCTGGTTGCTTTCACACTGAAAAGGCACACAAGAAACATACTCAGCATCTTTAAAAAAAAAAAAAATATGCATGGCTACGTGCAGTTTAACTCATGTCTTGTCGCAAATCTTATAATGGATTTTACCAGCAGAGGGCGCAATTGATTCAGGCACAACTTGATTTATGCCTAAAATGGGGCTACAGTAGACTTCAAAATATAACTTAAAAATAATTTGTAACCTACACCTTCCCTGTTAAATTGAGTATTATTTGGCTTTATTTGATGCTATGCAAATTTGGAGCAGGAGGGGATAAAAGGAAGAAAAAAAAATTGTAAATCAAATGACATTTTGAATTAAAATCACATTTAAAAAGTGTATTAAATACACATGACTCATTTAAAAAAAAAAAAAAAAAATGAACCCAAAATTGAGGTTCAAAATAGAGAATTTAATTTAGAAATTCCATTTTAAAAAAATCATAAATTACATTTAATTATAAAGCAACAGTTTCCCCAATCTAATGAAGTTTTATTCACTCATTATTTTAATGCTTGTAATAAATTAGCTTAGTTATTAAAATAAATGCATGTCTGTAAAGTAGATGGTGCAATATTTAATAATCACCTGAAGTGAAAAGCCTCAGGGGGCAGGTAGACGCCATCTCCCACCCTGAAGTGTTCTCCTTTAAAGCAGGCTAAAGCGTAGAGAGCCTTGGAGTCGTGTTCTTCGTTCAGGGGCTCGAAGGCACGAGGCGTGGCCTGCTCTTCGTGTTCTTTAATCCTCAGGCAGCTGCTGCAAAATCTACATTTAAAATAAAATTATAAATGGATTAGAAAAGGAGAGACGCCATATTTCAGATGCTCGCGGGGGAGCGCCCTCACTTGAACTTGCAGTCGTCTGATGGCGTGGTGTTGGGCGGCGTTTCAAAGCGGGCGAAATCCGTGTCGTACCAGAACTGATAGAAGAAACTCTTCCCGTCGTCTTCGATCACCTTGACGTCCACGTCCGTGCCGCCCTGACGCACACGACAGCAGCAGTTAAGATCAGCATGAAAATGAGACCACTTGTAATGGACTCACCTCCATGAACCAGTTGTTGGACGGCGCCCTGTAGGTGACGTTGACTTTGCCTTGCACATAGCTCAGAGACATGTCCTCGCACTCGTCCACCATGACCAGCTCAAGAGGATCCGAGGACTCGCCCAGTACCGTTTGAGTGCCGCGGAGGAACCAGTGGGCGTGGAACATCTTGCCGTTGTTGTCCTCCCACAGCGCTGTGATCCTGGTGGACACGTACGTCTTAGGAACATGGACGTTTGAGGGCTTGTTTCATGATAGAGTACTTTATACCTCGCCAGGTACAATGGCGAGGACGCGTCCTCCGAAGACACGGAGACACAATCACCCAACTCCAGCTCTTCATCGTTCACACAGACTTTCTTGTAGAACTGCTTCTTGGCCTCACTCTAAAAGCACCAGAATATAAATCATCATCATCACGCATGGAAGCGAATGTTAAAACAAAGCAGTACCTTGATGGGCTCGCCAATCCACGTCAGCTTGCACTGAGTCTGCTTCTTCCTCTTCACCTGAGACGTCTTCTTGCTCTTCTCCACAGGCAGGTCCTCTTCCTCGACGTTCTCGTCATCCTCAGCCTCCTTGACTGCCAGGTTTGGACACCTGGAAAGCCAGACATACACTTAACTAAATGATCCAAAAGCAACATCTAAAATACGCGAACTACAAATACATGGCTGTAGATGACCACAACGTATGCCACGGGGCACAATTTATTTATGATATTGGATAAGAACATCATAATAGTCACCTTCTTTGCTTGCAAGCCTGCTTGCTTTTGCCACTTCCTCCAAATTTGATCATGTCCTTGCAGGCGGCACACTTGCCACAGTCTGCAGACTGGCAAACCTAAAAAGGCATTAAATGGAAGAGTTGTGAAAAATTGGAAAACTGGTACTGTTAATGATTCGGATTGCATGAGAAAGTGGACCAAAAAAAAAGTGGCTTTTTAACCACACGGTATTAATATATCCTATACTGCACATCACAGTAGCAACAGAACCAATGTTGTAATCACCAATTGAGCAAAGCACTAGGCTAGCATAAATACAGAGTTTAACATGTGTGTGTTACACCATCAGCTCAATGTTTTAAAGTGCATGTAGAGGTTGCGCTAATAGCTGTTGGATGCTAATGCCACCTTGGAGTTTAAAAAAACCCAATACATATCAGTAGGTTGCCTACAGCCACAGCTTTGACATGGTGCCAATTACAGCCATATTCCAGTATAGGAGACATGATGGTTAACTGGGACATTTACTGTAACCAAATACATTTTCATGAAAAAAAGTTGAATATTTATCAAGAACGCATAAAAAAAAAAAAGAAAAAAAGTCAAGGACTCACTTCACAGACGCCGCACCGCTGCCGTTTGATGCCGCCGCCCTCTTTGTCGTCCTGCTCGATCTGCTCCGAGAAGAAGGCATCAAAGATCTGGTAGACCAGCTTGGTGGTGGTGGCTTTAGTCGGACCCTTGCTGTCCTTCTCGATCTTGGTCGGGTGACGGATGGCCTGTCGTCTGGCGGCTCGCCTGCCGACAATGAAACCTTTCACGTTGCAGCAGTGTGTATATTAAAAAAAAAAAAAAAGCGAGCGGGTGGCAATGTGATGCAATGCCGTGATGATGCAGCTGTCCATCTATGACACACAACAGCATCCAGCCATGCAACACAAACAGGAAAAAAGCTGGAGGATGAATAGCAGCTTGGCAGGCCACGCCTGTAATCTTCACTTTCAACTTTAAATCGGAGCAATACTGAGGCTTTCTACATTCATTAGCAGGTGTACCTAATGAGGTGAAACGCTGCTTATGCTTAAAATGACCACCAGATGACACTACTACACACAAAAACTACAATGTAAAGCCCAACAAATACGGCGAGTGAAAGTAGAATGGTGTTTTCCCATCCATCCATTCATCTTGTAAGTGCTTCTCACATCACTTCATCACACAAGGCAATGCGTTGAGGCCTACCTACCAGTACAACAGCATGCTGCATTAGGAAACGTCAAAAGGAATGTCACACGTTAGTGAACGCTTCCATTTTTTTAAAGACTGCAGCGAAGGCATAGCTTTGGTCTAAGATACTGTAAATGCTCCAATTAAATTCGGTTAGCCGTCAAGTGTGTGGAAGCACAAAAGCAAACGACGACTGGGGTGTCTTAGCTGGAATAACCACCGGATGTAGTTATGGGCCTGCAAGGAAAGCATTCTTTATTATTAAAATGACATCTTATTCGTCTACCGTGTATGCTAGCTGAACCCACTTCATTGAGAGGTCTTGATCATGGTAGTGTCCCATTTACAACGTGCAACATTTTGTTTAAAAGCGTCAAAGTAATTGGGGAAAAAAGCTCATTCTGGGGCAACAACCATCTTCTGTAATTTCTTAGAATAGGTTACCTTTATGGTTTTTAAGGAACGTTAGGAAATTTTCATAGACTATTATGGTGTTAGCATGTTAAAGGTAGCATATTAGCATTGGTAGCATGCCAACATAAGCATACTAGAACCGTTTGCAATTTGCCTGAATATGAACTCAAGCAGACATTTAAAGCTAGCATGCTAAAAGTAGTATTTTATGCCATTTGCATACGCCATTATGCTGGGTATCAAAGTCAGCATATTATCATTGCTAGCATGCAATTTTTTTAGCCATTTTCATAGGGGACACTGTTTTGCTAGGTGTTAGCATACTAGCATGTTTATTGAATATGAACTTAAGCAGACATGCTATTCTGTTAGGTGCTAGCATGCCAAAATTAGCATAGCAGCATTTTTTGCCATTTCTATACACCATTATGCTGGGTGTCAAAGTCAGCATATTAGCATTTCTAGCATGCCAACTAGAAAATGGCTAGCATACAATCTTCGCGAGCCATTTTCATAGGGACACACTATTTTGCTAGGTGTCAGCATACTGGCATGTTTGTTGAATATGAACTTAAGCAGACATGCTATCACATTAGGTGTTAGCATTGCTACAGTGCTACATTAGCATAGTAGCATTTTTACCATTTTCAGAAACAATTATGCGAGGTGTTAACATGGTAACATAGCAAGCATGCTAACATTAGCATACTACATGGGTGGAATGATTCCAGTGTCAACACTAGCGATACAGTGGGCAAATTGATCCCGGGGGGGGGGGGGGGATCTCAAGGGCCGGTCCATTAAAAATCCACCTGAAATATCTCTTTATTGTCCTACTGTATTTTAAGTATGGTCGCCATCACTAGCAGCTTTAATGATATCCGAATGCTCTTAAAGTGGACTCGAACCTCATCAGTGGTATGAATGCTGGCTGAGAAGTTTGCTCCTTGCCACTATCACAACATTGGTTCCGTTGCTGCTGTTGTGGATTATACCAATAAATGACCATGTGGTTTTTCTTTCCGCTTTCTCATCCACTCCAAATCATTATTAAAAAGTTAAAAACTTAGCTTGCTACACTAGATTGTAGATAAAACGTCACGGCTATAATCAGAGCATTTACGGTAGCTGACGTAAACCTGCAGTGGGGGGTGGGGCGCCATACCTCTTGCCCAGCGTGACACCAGCCAACTTGATGAGGTCGCGCATGCAGGGAGTGACGATGATGGGCTGCTCGTCCGAGTCACCCGCCTCGTCGTAGCTTTCTACCTGCTCCACCACAAACTGGGCGTGGCGCAGCAGCGTGTCCTCGGTGAAGCAGTTGAAGTTAAGACCACATGGGGGCACTGTGGTCTGGAAATTATTGAACGATATTTTAAAAAAGTGCACAAACTTGGCAAGTCCGAAGTGCTGAAAGAGGTTTGAGGCATCTTTGTCCTCACCTCGATCTTGTTGAGAAGGTCCTCATAAGTGACATCCGGATTCTTCTGAAGGAATTCCACTACAATTTTGCTCATGTAGATCTTTTCCTGCATCAACGCAAAGATGGGCGAGTACTCCTCGCTGGGATGCATCAGGATGTAGTCGGCAAACGCTACCATGAAAAAAAAACAAAAAAAAAACAGATTGAATCTCTAAATCAGAGGGAGAACTTTAATGTGGAAGAAGAACAGCTGCAATACCTGTGGTGAATCCAATGAGAGCTTTTTCTCCTCCATCAAATCCAGTGATCCACCAGGCATTGATGGGGCCAAGTTTATTTGCAGGAACACCACCTTGACACACAGGAAACATTGGATTGCATAAAAATTTTCACAATATTACATTTTGTGTGCTACTAATTGAATATTTAATAGGGGCCGCATATATGGGGGGTTTTTCGGGGCCGATACCGATTTTTTTTCCATCACCTTTAGCCGATTTTGCGCCCTCAATTTACATGAAAAAATGACAATGATAAATATTACCGGTCTTAAGTTTAAACAAACATTTATTGAAATGTAATCACAGCGCGCAGACCAGGGTTCAATTGCACCCTCGGCCATCTCTGTGTGGAGTTTCCATGTTCTCCCCGTGCATGCGCGGGTTTTCTCCAGGTACTCTGGTTTCCTCCCACATTCCAAAAACATGCTAGGTTAATTGCCGACTCCAAAAAGTCCATAGGTATGAATGTGAGTGTGAATGGTTGTTTGTCTATATGTGCACTGTGATTGGCTGGCGACCAGTCCAGGGTGTACCCCGCCTCTCGCTTAAAATCAGCTAGGCTCCAGCCTACCCGGGGGACCCTCGTGAGGATAAGCAGCATAGAAAAAGGATGGATGGAATACAAAATGAATCCAGAACCATGTTTTCCCCTTTTACATAATAATACATAGTAATAAACCATTTACTAACTAACAAAGGCACTGATTGTGTTTATTAATGTGTCACTAAAAGGAAAGCAGTCCGGTCTTACCATCCAAGCAGGGGTTGTCATCATAGATTGGTTTGACAACACAGCTGAAGTAGAGCTCCACGTTCTTCTCGATCAGGCCCGAGTCAAACGGACAAAGATGTCCGCGCTTGTCATACACGCTGAAGGGGGAAGAAAACAAAACATGACACTTTGGCTTGAAGAGTCGGCAAACTTAATTCCTCACCTGAAGTTTGTGATCTTGTGCTGCGGCAGATCGTCGTAGCTCTCGAAGCCGTCTTCGTTGGCGTCGAAGAGGGAGAGGCGCTCGTCTGTCAACATTTCCGGCTCGTCCAGCTGCGGAGAGGACATATTTGTAGGAATTTGTCATTATGTAGATTTAGGCTTAGGTTTAACTGTCTCACCGCGTTGTCGGGATCCCCTTGAAAGAACTTCAAATCTGAATCGTCCAAATATTGTCTGCAATCTGGACATTTGGGAGGCGGAGTCTAAAAAAAACAAAAAACGTCTACTGTCATGACTTCCTATGGTACTATTATCTGTGTATTTATGTTTTACCTTTGCAGCAACCACAGTCTTAGTCTCAGGTTTGGCTTCTACAGGAGCAGCTCTGTCAACATAAGACTCATTTTAGTAACCACCACTTCACAGAAGCGCCATCATCAAGTCTTCAGAAGGAACTTACTGGTCGTCTGACTCTACTTTAAGACGCTTCTCCTCCGGAGACTACAAGACATGTTTAAAATATGAATTAGGTAAAGTGAGACACCGTGTGAACTCCAGCCAGGAGGAGGAAGACCACTCACCGCCTCATTGATGTCCTCCTCTTTCGCTTCACTTTGTCCATTTGTGGCTTCTTCTTCTTCATCGCCATTCAGGTCAGCAGACTTGCGTTTTTGGCTGAAAAATAAGGAGTTGAGGGTTTTAATATTCAGCTGTAAATACAAATGTTGTAATCATTAAAAAAAACAGTGTTCCTGTAATAGAGGATCTTTTTGTAGTTTAAAATCAATAAGAGCAGAGCTTTCCTGTCATATATATAGCATCTTTGACTTGTGTTTGGTCGAGTGGTTAGCACGCAGACCTCACAGTTAGGAGACAAGGGTTCAATTCCATCCTCGGCCATCTCTGTGTGGAGTTTGCATGTGCATGCGTGGGTTTTCTCCCGGTACTCCGGTTTCCTCCCACATTCCAAAAACATGCTAGGTTAATTGGCCACTCCAAATTGTCCATAGGTATGAATGTGAGTGTGAATGGTTGTTTGTCTATATGTGCCCTGTGATTGGCTGGCCACCAGTCCAGGGTGTACCCTCTTGTTCTCTTAGGCCCCAGCAGAATGAATGAAAACTCGTCTAAGCAGGCTGCACGGCGTGCGAGTGGTTAGCACTCAGGCCTCACAGCTAGGAGACCCGCGTTCAATTCCACCCTCGGCCATCTCTGTAGAAAAGGAATGACTTGTGTTTTTACAGTAGAAAGCATTTTTGTGATAGGTCCTTATAAACGTGACAAATCAATATCAGGGATCTTTAACTAGCATTTTTGGACTAGATATTGACAGGAACACTCTTGCCATATATAGAGCATCTTTGACTAGCATCTAAATACAGCAGAGGAGCTTTGAATTGCGTTTTTGCAAATGGTCTCCAAACGCAGCACAGTGGTCCTGGTTTATAGACAATATTTAATTGGAGTTTTTGCGGTAAATTCTTAAAAAAACAGTAGTGTACTCTGAGGATCTTTTAAGTTTCGTCATTTAGAGGATTTTTGACAGCTATCAATTTGTTATGGGACAATATGGGAGCAATATTGTCAAACTCAAGCAGGCTTAAGGATTTAGCAGCTAAAAAGTATACAAGTGATAGAGACGTACACTTTAGAGAACATGGACATGATGGTTGGTTGCTTGCCGCCACTTCTCGTCACCCTGGAGCTGGCTGGAGACTCTGGAAAGTTCAAGATGTGAAAATTAGGTAAAGTAGTTCAATTCTAACGTTAGACTCAAACCTAACTCAAGCCTACTTTTGCTGTCAGCTTTGCTCCTGCGGCCGCCTTTCCCTCGCGTACTCGGCGACTTGACATCCTCTTCCACGTCCATGCTGGCATCACCCTCCTCTTCGTCATCCTCGTCTTTGTGGGCTCCGTTGGCGTGGCCGTTGGTTTTTCCTTTGGGCTCGCCGTTTTCCAGGTGGAGCTCCTTTCCCAGCAAGGCTTTCACTTTGGAGACGTAATCATTCTGGAGGACACACACATACAACTCAAACCACCACTGTTTGAACTTGGCTTATTTGTAGTACAGAAAATAAACAGAAACGCACCATGGAGATTTCAGAACTCTTCATCTTCTCCTCCAGGCTCGTAAGCGCGTCCTGAGCGTCAGCATGCAGGAAGTCCTGCACCAGTTTGAGCTTCTCCTTCACTTGATCCTGTGTGGAATTTCTTGTTGATTAGTCTGGTGTATGACGGCAGCCAGTAGAAACGCTGGTGATTCACATGTGACCATAATAATCACCTTCTATGCTTATTTAATACCTATTATTACCTTTCTTTTGGTAAAAATGTAAACATGTATCATTAACCAAGCACACATTTTATTGTGAAATTATGTTAATTTCTTTTTTTTTTACAATAGTTATGTGTGTTGTACGTCTATATTATATAAACTTGTGTGTGTATGTGTCTTGTTGTTGTATTTTTTTAACATGTAAAGCACTTTGTGCTACATTCTATGTATGAAAAGTGCTCTACAAATAAAGTTTGATTGATTTCGGCTCAGAAAACCTCTTTAACCGTAATGGACTTGAACGCATCTGAGCATTACTATTGCTAAGGAGCAATTTGTACACAATATAGCAACACTCACCTCGTCTGAAGAACCATCTTCGTCCAGCACCTGTAGCCTATAAGCGATTAAAAAAAACAAGACAAAATAACGCTCAGGTTAGCTTGACACGACTTTGAATCATTTCTACCATCTTTTGTTTACCACCGGTTTCACAGTGGCGCCAAATCCCCTCCACATACACACACATTGACAGGCTGTGGCGCTAAAGAGCATGCTAACTAATTGGTGCTGATGGTCAGGTGGCCACATGCTAACGCAAGTAACGAGTTATCAACAAACAGGTGGCCCAAATATAAAACGACGGCTGGAGGGATGTGTTCGCTTTATCGACTCGCCATCGTTCTTCACAACAACGTTAGCTAGCAGCCAGGTTATAAACGATAACACTTACCTTTTCCTGACATCCTCTGGCAGCAACAGGGAAGTCCGAGATGGCATGCTAAGATGAAAACCCCCGTTTAAAATCGAAGTTAAAATGGCTTTAAAAGCGTCTAAAAGCAGCTGCTGGCAGCGAGAAGACAAGGCAAAGAAGCGAAGCTCAGCCTAGCATGAGTCCAATGGATGCTATAAGCAATTGGCGCGCCTGGGCCGTCTTTTCGCGCGGAAACCTGGGCGTTTCGGACTGTACCACCACAGAAGCCTACGGGTAATACAATACCCTTATACTACATCTAGTGACGTGTTAAACCACACCGAAGTACACATTAATATATTATATACACTATATATAATTAAACAAACAAAAATTTACATTTTGTATGTTGTTATCGCTTCTTCTCTTGTATAATCGTGGCCAATATGAATGAATCCCCCCCTAAGCTTTTTCCGGAAAATGAAGTCCGCCAACAACCGGAAACAGACATTTTTGTTTGTAACGTGACCAAAATTAAGAATAGAATTAATATGAATATCAACAATATGAATAATTGACATCAATGATATTATACTCTACCAGAAGCACTATTTTATTATTATAAAATGATGTAAAATTTAAATTATAAAATTATTTTAATATGCAACTACTTCATATATTTGCACTCGTTTATTTATTTCTGCGTGTTCTTGTACTTTTGAATTCATTATTATAAAATGTCGGTTGAACAGGATCAAAATGAGTAAACAAGACAAAAGACACATATCTAAAAATAGTAACAATTATAAGAAATAATAAATAATCAAAGCATGGTTTATATGCACACAAGGTTAGAAATAACTAATATAAGGTCATTTGTCAATCCAAGAGAATGTACGTTATATTGTACTGTAGAGTATGCACTATGTATTTTCACCACTAGATGTCAGTGTGACATAACGTCTGCTATTGCTGCATTGACTCTGACCATCAATTAAGCACAATTAAGATCAATGCACTGAACTTCATTAAGTGTAAAATCATTTTTACAATTTGACTCCATCTTGAAAGTTCATACGTAATTCAAATATGTATTGATTAATATTTACATTGTGCATCTTTATTTTTCTGTGACATTTTTGCATATTGGGCTTGCTGTGATGTAGTCGTATTCATAATATGACGTCACATCCCCCCAAGGCTTTCTGCAAAGAGCTTGGCTGTCCTCCCAGTTAGTGCAGCCTCTCGGGGCAGATTGGGCCAATGTTCCCATCCAGGAATCCTGGACGTCTGACAAAAAACAGGCCCAATTCTCCCAAGGCCACTATAAGTCACCCTCGGCCATAAGTTCTCTCCTCCCTCCATACCCCATAAAACATCTCCTGGGGCATTTCTCAGACAAACACATTTACAAATAGACATTCTTGGGTCGCCACACCCCAAATTTCACTCTCTCTGCCCCGGCTTCCCATCAGCCTCTTTGTCTTTGGAGTACATGAACTGTTGTGTTGGGTAATAGGGTCCAGTGATTAATAGACATGGACGCAATTTAAGGCTTTGATGTCCCTGCTAGCATTTTCCCCCAATCTTGTCCAAGCATGTTTGATTACGTCAAATACCATCCGCTCTTATTGATGCAATCTCATGGTCAAAGATTTGGGGTTTCCAGACTACACGAAGAAAGGACAACTTTTTATGTATTTAATAAAAAAAAAAACAGGCTTCGCTACACATCTTAAAATGCTCAACTTTTTGGCTACTACAAGCACAGACAAACAGTACATTAGCATTAAAGCTACAGGCACACATAATGCTGTGTTCGCAGTAGGGCTTATTAAAAAGTATCAAATATTACTCACTCACTTAAAAAAATGAATAAATTAATAAATCGTCATTCTTTTGTGAATGACTATGCCTTTATTAGTCAAAAATACTTTAACAAAAAAATATGTGTAGTGTTATTCTCGTCACCAGGCGTCAGTAATGTTACATTGAAGAACATTTACCTTAATAATGCATGTAGTCAGCCGTGGAAAGTCAGACGTGACATAGCGAAAACACCTTCTTCTTCCCCACTCCGTATGAAAAGCGTTCTTAAAGATAAACATATTCATAAACATATTGGAGGCTGACTAGTTAGTTAGCTAGTGTCCAGTGCTGCGATAATGTCAACGTCGCCGCCATGTTGGATGCCGCCAAATCACAATCACATTGTACAAGAACACAAACATATCACATTGTTTTTGGTGTCATGTTTATTAGTACGTGTGTGAATGAAATTTGAGAGAAATTGACCTACATTTTTTTGTAGAAATGCGCTTAACCAAAGTAAGTACATTTACTTGTATTCGTTTACAGCGCAGACTTGACCCATCCAATATGGCGGCGACTGTGACGTACAGTTCAACGCTCGATGCGGCGTCTATGTTAATGGGTAGCTAGGTAGCATGCTAATATGCTAAAAGCCCGACCGTCTCGTGTCTTCAGTGCTTCCGGAGCCTGCGCATAACAATTGCGCAATGTCATGTAAACAAGAGACAAAGCGTAAAGATGAATAAAAGGGTGTTATTTCATGTGTTTTCAAATAATGGTTAAAAAAAACGTATACAGAAAGTCGTAAACAGGTATTAGTATTAAATGCGACATTGCAAAAATGTACTTTAATGCAAAAAAAGTTGAAAAATACAATGACCACAATTTTTTTTCATATTTCATTTATTTTGTAAAAAATATGGAATGCAATGGAAAAAATGTTGCTGTACCTACATTAGTGTTTCAGATTGTACCGAATGAACACAGGCAGGGTGCTACTGGCTGGACACACAAGGCTATTGCACACGAGACATGTCATCATCATCATCATACAACACAAAATCATATATAAACTGTACATACATACATACTTACATATTTAAAGACATAGTCGGACACAAAAACACCCCTCAGTCGGACAAACACAAGAGACGGTAAGCAAACATCACTGAAGCTGCCAAAGTGCTTTTCACCATTTCTACTTGGCTGTGTTAATTGTTTAACTGTAAAAAAAAAAAAAAAAAAAAAAGTACAGTACACACAGGAAGAACGGGGGTGTCATCCTGAACAACAGGAAGCGGACTATAGAAATAAAACAAGACTTCCTGCGGTAGAAGGAAGTCGTAGAGGATGGAGCTGACTTCCAAGGTGTGGGTGAAAAGGGTGGGAAGCCCCCACCCCCGGCCCCGGCCCGTTTGTCCCACTATGAAACCAGATCTCCCACGGTTTTATTGAAGGCTTTGGAAAGCCGCGTTGTGTTCAAATGAAACCAGGATGTTCGTCTTGTTCGCGGTGCTCGCTTTTTTTTTTTTCTTCACAGTGAGCTACCCTGTTCATCCCACTTTATGCTCCTCGGTGACCCCCCCAAAAAAAAAAACGATGATCAGTAATACTGTCGACCACGGGACGCATGCCCCGATACTTCTTCATCATCATCATAATCATGCATACATTCAGCCAAACGGCGCAAAAAGAAAGGTTGCTAACAACACTGTCAGGACAAATTATGAATCAAAATGGAGGAAATGTGCTTGTCCTTAAAGGAAAAGATGATGGAGGAAGGGTGAGTGACGGAAGCTGGAATACATCATACACGATTAGCTACAATTCATTACATGTAAGCAGATTATGTAAGTTTGTTGTGGTTATTCACATGGATGTTTACTGAAAGAAAGGTTAAATAGGGAATATATAGCCATGATTTCTTTGCCAATGTGCTGTGATTGATTGGACCTCCTCACAAATAATAACAAATAATATGACCATAGGTATGAATGTGAGTGTGAATGGTTGTTTGTCTATATGTGCCCTGTGATTGGCTGGCGAACAGTCCAGGGTGTACCCCGCCTCTCACAGCTGGGATAGGCTCCAGCACACCTGTGACCCTTGTGAAAATAAGCGGTAGAAAATGAATGAATAAATAAATGAATTGCTATTGTGAGGGAGGCTGATGTCATTGCAGCGCCCCAATGAATCCGTTGCATTAAGGGGAAAACTTTAAAATCATTTTAAAACTTGTATTGGTATACATTTGTATATTTATTCGGAACATGTTTTGAGTGTTAAGTCGCCGTGTGATGAATTTTGTGTTCTTTGTAAGATGACACTGTGAGTTTCAAGACAGTTACGTTGTTATACTGTTACAAGACGCCAAAGATAGAGCTACTGTTTCCTCACTGACTCACAAGCGTCATAGTATTAAACAATAGGTAGCGAGTAGTAACAATAATTTAGTCATAAATGAGCCACACCGCTGTATATGCCCTGTTATTGGCTGGCGACCAGTCCAGGGTGTACCCCGCCTCTCGCCAGAAGACAGCTGGGATAGGCTCCAGCACCCCCGCGACCCTTGTGAGGATAAGTGGTAGAAAATGAATGTATGAATGAAATCATTCCATTGGAGGACAAGCAGCATAGAAAATGTATGATAAATGCGCAATGCTACCTATATCTACCAGACGGAGGCTGATGTCATTGCAGCTCCCCAATGAATCCGTTGTATTAAGGGGAAAACCTTAAAATAATTTTAAAACTTGTATCGGTATACATTTGTACATTTATTCGGTACATGTTTTTGAGTGTTAAGTCGCTGTGTGACGAATTTTGTGTTTTTGTGGGTTCTGTGTAAAATGCACATTTAAATTTGACTGTTTCGGCTCTGATGTTGCAATTTTGTGGGCTGTCTGTATAAAAGGCTGTTTTTTAAAATGGCGAGATTTGCATTGATGTTTTTGGTTTCTATTGTGGGGGGCGGTCCTTGAAAATGACTCCATCTGAGTACCCATGAAATAGTTCACATTTCTGAAAGTAATGGTGAGGACGTTTGGGAAAAGTGGCGTCACACCCTAACATGATTTGTATGCATCACACGCAGGTGGTACAATCCTGCATGATGGGCGTGGTCTGGTGTTCGTGTTTGTGGGTGCAGTGCTCCTGAGAGCTGGAGCTCTTCAGCGGCACCAGGCATCGGTCGGTGGGGCGCCCGCTCTGCAGCACCCCCCAGCAGCAGAGCACGCGCAGGAACTCCTTTCTCATGTCCTTGCTCCGCAACGTGTAGATGATCGGGTTGAGTGCCGAGTTGAGCATGGCGAAGCCGAAAAATCTGTCCGCACTGGAGAGGATGGAGCAGAACTGTATCATGCAGGATGAGTCCAGGAGAAGGATGGTGAACGCAGGCAACCAGCATACGATGAAGACGCCCAGAACGATGGTGACCGTCTTCAAGAGCGCGTAAGCCGGGGAGTTGGTGGCCTCCTGGTGGCTGGAGCGTACGATCAAGTAGATCTTCACGTAGAGGATAACGATGGAGAGCAGGATGAGGCTGAAAACGGTCACCACGAAAACGATGTACTTTTTGGAGTACAACGGCAGAACGGCGGAACACTCGTGCAGGTTATCGATGCAGTTCCACCCGATGATGGGAAGCCCCCCCAGGAGGATGGACATCACCCAGCAGGCTCCGATGAGCAGGAACATGCGGCACGTTTTGGTGGAGCCGTACACTTTGACTTTTGTGATGGCGATGTAGCGCTCGATGGCGATGGCAAGCAAGCTGAAAACAGACGCCGCCAGGGCGATGAACGCCGTGCCCTCGCGGATGAACCACTGCACCGGCATCAGCGTAAACGTCTTCGGTCCCGAAAGAAAAATGTTAGCGATGTAAGCCGAACCGGCCAAAAGGTCGGAGAACGCCAAGTTGCCGATGAAGAAGAACATAGCGGAGTGGAACTTCTTGTTGCGCCAAACGGCGATAAGCACCAAGAGGTTCTCCAAGATGATGATGGTGCACAGGACCACGATGATGATACTGGGGTCGGTCAGGACCTTCTTATCCTTCTTATCCAGCTGCTCGATGGTCTTGTTCTTGGCCAACATGTAGTAGTAAGGGATCAGAGTCGGGTTGTAGTACTGCGAGTATTTGCTCATGGCGACGGGCTGGCAGAGCACGGCAGCTTCACGGTAAACACTCATTCACTCTGCGGGGTCGTGGTGAGCAGCGCACCCCCGGACCATAAACATGGCCTGTCCCACCGTCACGTGTCAGGAGGTCTTTGCGGGTCACCTGCACACAAAGGAGAAGACAACGCCACCTTTGAGTTATATCATCTGTGCGCTCGTATTAGCTTATGTTTATATGATTAATGTCACTTAACTCATGCTCATCTCACTAATAAATTGAAAAATAGAGTACACATGCAAGCTAACACTTCAGCTAACAACAACAACGTGCAAAATCTTTAGCTTGTGTTGTTTTAATGACCATCGTCAATTAGTTAATCAGTTAATCAGTAACATGCATTACCGCCCCCTGGAAGACAGTAGTGGAACAACATG
This sequence comes from Doryrhamphus excisus, assembly GCF_030265055.1. NCBI lineage: Eukaryota > Metazoa > Chordata > Actinopteri > Syngnathiformes > Syngnathidae > Doryrhamphus > Doryrhamphus excisus. Next base: position 13,695,132 of record NC_080480.1, read on the forward strand.
AGTTTTTGCTGATGTAGCCAATTCATTTTGGTACAGATTCAGAAAAATATTGCCATGTGTTGTGACACCAATTTCCAACCCCCCCGAACATTGCCTAATGCGCCATGATTGATGTTTGTAAACAAACCCGTTGTTATATACGCCGGAGTATTAGGGTCACATGGGGAAAAACAATGTGGGAATTCGAGAATATAGCCGTACATTTTTGACAATAAAGTTGTAAATTTATGAGGAAAAAAAAAGTAATTTATGAGGAAAAAAAAGGCGTAAATTTACTATTTTTACTATAAATTTACGACCATTCTCGTAAAAAATAAAAACCTCTGCCAAAGGTCATAAAGTCGTAAATAAATTTTGCTGTCACAATACAAATAAAAGCTTGCCTGAAGCACGAAGACTTAGTTTGCATCATCAATTTGTAAGGCTAGGCTGCACGGTGGTCGAGTGGTTAGCACACAGGCCTCACAGCTAGGAGACCCGAGTTCAATTCCACCCTCGGCCATCTCTGTGTGGAGTTTGCACGTTCTCCCCGTGCATGCGTTTCCAAAAACATGCTAGGTTAATTAGCAACTCCAAATTGTTCATAGGTATGAATGTGAGTGTGAATGGTTGTTTGTCTATATGTGCCCTGTGATTGGCTGGCGACCAGTCCAGGGTGTACCCCGCCTCTCGCTTGAAGACAGCTGGGATAGGCTCCAGCAACCTTTGCGACGCTCGTGAGGATAAGTGATAGAAAATGAATGAATATCACTAATACGGGCTGCATGGCAGATGAGTGGTTAGCATGCAGGCCTCACAGCTAGGAAACCAGAGTTCAATTCCAATGGTTGTTTGTCTATATGTGACCTGTGATTGGCTGGCGACCAGTCCAGGGTGTACCCCGCCCTCTCGCCCGAAAACAGCTGGGATAGGCTCCAGCACCCCTGCGACCCCGGCTAAGTCGGTTACTATTACATTACACCGAGGTCAAGTGGGGCAGTGACCCACCAATTCAAGCAGATGGCTCTGTGATGACATAGAACGCATCTGGCAACCACTTGCTGATGTACATTACTGCCACCTACAGGACTTGAGTGTATTATTAACTAAATCTAAAAGTGTTTTTGCAGTCGCTGGATGTTTTTTTTTTTTTTTTTCAGCAGCACATTTGCCAAAGATGACTGGAGAAAGCAAAACCAGGTATCCAAACAACACCTGTTTTCCCCCTCAGTGGAAAATGTTACTTTGCCAAGCAAGATTATGAATTGCTACAAAACGTACAAGGAAAAAAATCTTTTTCTGCCCTTGAGGCATTGTAGCAAACAGCTTTGAAAGTCATTAACAGGATAAAGCATCGGCACACAGTGAGCACAGTGTGGGAATTTAGTGCCACTGCCCCCCCTCATCTTAACGCCTACACAACTTTCTGCAGATTTCTTTGCATTATAACCATGATCCAGTAACCTTAAATGACTTTGCATATTACTCTCTAAGACAGGGGTCTCAAACTCAATTTACTTGGGGGCCACTGGAGCTAGGGTCTGGGCGAGGCTGGGCCGCATCAAGTTTTCCAAAAAAAAATTTTTTTTATTTTTTAAAACAGAAAAATGAATAAACTTTGCTTTGGTTCCGATTTTCTACAATAAAAGCTCTGATAAAACATTCCACTGTTCTCAAATATCTTAATTTTTATTTTTCTACACAAAATAAGATGAAAAATAAATAAACAAATCAAGAATAAAGAAAATCAATCAATCAGTAATAAATATAATAATAATAAAATGGCAAATAATAAAAACTTAAGAAACCACATATAGTTGGTGGGTAGACAAATTATGTTTTTCAGATTAAAATTAAAGCATTATTAGAGCCCTGTAGACATGACAAAACACGACTATAGTCACATTTATACTCTTTTTATTTACAACATATTGCGCAACTGCAGGGTCTTGAGACACATGCTAACTCGCAAACTAAAGAGCTAGCGACCTAAACCTAAACCTAGGGAGGATAACTATTAACAGTTATTTAACCTTTAACATGAACATTAATCAAACGTAATCATTTTTTCTAGGTACATGATACCATACAGCATCCATATCAAACTTGCATGGGCCGCACTAACATTAAAGTTTCATATCAAGGCGGGGGGCCTCAAACTAGTGTCCTGTGGGCCACATTTGGCCCGCGGGCCGCATGTTTGAGACCCCTGCTCTAAGACATCCACAATAGCAGGATGCATTTTCAGGTAGAAATATGTAGCTTAGACTTCTCAGACAAAGTGAAAGAAAACATTCCATCAACGCCCGGCTTTCTGTCAACACAGCATTGTCTTGGCGAGTAAAACCATTCCAGTGCTGTCAGATATGCTTAAAAACGTCTGCATTGCTTACAGATCGAGTCAGCCTCCCTCCGGCTTGGAGAAGCGACAAGCACAATTATTATTATAAAAATAGGAGCGATAGGAGCTATAAATACTCAATAAAACATTCCAAAAGAGATACTCCCATTGAAAATGACATTTAAAAATACACACAGTAAATATATTTGACATGGGTCTGTTCCAAGACCCACAGAGAACTGTGAAAACAATATTGGACTTGTGTACTACAAGCCCTAAAAATGCCCTAAAAAATAGTCCCACACAATACTACGTTTTTTCCCAAAATGAATGAATTATTGCTGTTTCATGGTTGTTATTGCCATATAACATTCGATTACTATCATGTGATAGAATGAAAAAAATGCTCTCCTCCCATTCAGTGTGGAAGTGGTATCTATTTGGCTTCTTCGTCCTATCTTCTTGTGTCCCACTCTTTTAAAACCCTTTCTTAGGTTTTGAATGCAGTAAATAAACCGGAGGCTAACTATTGAGTTTGCTAGCTTGCTAATGCTCAAAGCCATGACCGTCTCTTGGGTCTCTGCTCTGATCTCGTAGACAGCGAGAGTTGAGGAATGTGGTGTAAACAAACAATAATAAAACCGTAAATGTGACTAAGGCCGCACAGTGGACGAGTGTTTAGCACACATGCCACACAACTAGGAGACCTGGGTTCAATCCTCCATAGTATGAATGTGAGTGTGAATTTGTTTGTCTATATGTGCCCTGTGATCATCTCAAGACAGCTGGGATAGGCTCCAGCATATCCAGGAGCCTCGTGAGGATAAGCGGTATAGAAAATGAATTAATAAATGTGACTATAGGGGTGTTATTTCATGCCTACAGGGCTCTAATAATAGTAAATATTGCATTTAGAAAGTCATATGTTATGAAAACGTTCCATTTGTTCATATTTAATCTTGCTTTGGTTTCCGCAGTCCGGTGAGAACATGCAAACTCCACACAGAGATGGCCGAGGGTGGAATTGAACGCGGGTCTCCTAGCTGTGAGGCCTGCGTGCTAACCACTCGTCCGGCATGCAGCCTGCTTAGACGAGTTTTCATTCATTCATCATTACCTATGGACAATTTGGAGTCGCCAATTAACCTAGCATGTTTCCTTTTATTTACAAATGTGGGTAATAAGAGTTTAAAAGTCAATATAGGGGTGTTATTTCATGTCTAGAGGGCTCTAATCATGCTTAAATATTCATTCATTTTCTACCACTTATCCTCACAAGGGTCGCAGGAGTTGCTGGAGCCTATCCCAGCTGTCTTCAGGCGAGAGGCGGGGTACACCCTGGACTGGTGGCCAGCCAATCACAGGGCACATATAGACAAACAACCATTCACACTCACATTCATACCTATGGACAATTTGGAGTCCAATTAACCTAGCATGTTTTTGGAATGTGGGAGGAAACCGGAGTACCCGAAGAAAACCCACGCATGCACGGGGAGAACATGCAAACTCCACACAGAGATGACCGAGGGTGGAATTGAACCTGGGTCTCCTTGCTGTGAGGTCTGCACACTAACAAGTGCAAGTGTGCGTAAAGTTCTGGCGTGAGACCATTCTATGTATGCACAAACACCTAAAAAAAACAATATTGTGCACACAAACAAGCGTACTGGAGTGAAATGCACGTGTGTAACCTTCAACCTCACAAGGTATCGGGTTTTACAGTCACGCATGTAAAAGGAGTTTACAAATATCCAGCCCCCCCCCCCGCTGTGGTTTTTAATGGCGTTTAAAAGAAGAAATCCGTGAACTCAGACCTCTCTCACAACAAAGGGAAGATCTAATTAGAAGAGGAGGATGCTGGCGGCCTTAAAGCCGTCATAAGTAACACAATCCATCTGCGGAGTGCATTTTATAGGGGATGCTTCTGCCTGGCTCCCTGCTGCTGCTCTCAAGCGTTATTGGTTCTACTCTTGCAGGAAAGACGGCAGCGGAGGCCAGCTAAAGCCACACAGAGAGCATGCATGTGGAACGGCATCTGGACACAATGGCAGGAATCTCGACATCCGTGGCCGTGCGTCTTCAGAAATATGTCGCCGTACACAAGCAACGCGTGCGCAGCTGCAATACGGCCCCCCGGCCAGGGCAATAACCCGTGCAGTGTTTCCTCAAGCAGGAACGAGGAGGAACAATAGACTCCTTCAGCGTGGTGGCCAGACTTCAACGCTTTCATAATGGAGCCCGCTCACTCGCAATGGTGTCTGATGCATCTGGAGCCCTTTAGCTCTGTGAATGCCAAGGCTTGAGAAGGAGCCGTGTGTCAGCTGCAGCGGAGGAATCACATTACGTCTCATTGTTGCAGCGTGGAATGGTTCGATTCACGGCGTGCGTCACTTTAAGGGCTATACAGGACATATTTGGAACTTAGCAGTGGTTTTTATATGTAAAAAAAAATAGCAACAGGCTGCATACCAGGACAAATATAGTGCTTTTTCTAGTGTTTATTTTGTGTGGCATCCCCTGGTTGTTCTCTAAATACTTTGGAATACATGCTAGCATACATTTAATACCCTTAAAGAAAAGAAATAAATGTTTTTGACATTATAAATACAGTTTTTAACATTATTAGAGCCCTCTGGATGTGAAATAACACCCCTATAGTCACCTCCACACTTGTATTCCCCAATATAATTAACATAATAAGAGTAAATTTAACACAAATAAGACTTGAATGCATTTTTTTGATGTTCTACTTCAATTTGTAAGTTTTATAATTCAGGTATTCATTTAAAAATGCTTTGGAATACATGCTAGCATAAATTTTAATACCCTCAAAGAGAGAAAAAATGTTTCTGACATTATAAATACAGTTTTTAACATTATTAGAGCCCTCTGGATGTGAAATAACACCCCTATAGTCACCTTCACACATGTATTCCCCAATATAGTGGACATAATAAGAGTTCTAAATGCTTTGGAATACATGCTAGCATACATTCAATACCCTTAAAGAAAAGGAAAAATGTTTCTGACATTATAAATATAGTTTTTAACATTATTAGAGCCCTCTGGATGTGAAATAACACCCCTATAGTCACCTTCACACTTGTATACCCCAATATAGTGGACATAATAAGTGTAAATTTAACACAAATAAGACTTTTAGTGAGTGAATAAGACATTTAGTGAGTTTTATAATTCATTTAGGCTAGCAAAAAAAAAAAAAAATAAATAAAATAAATAAAATAAATAAAATAAATAAAATAAATAAAATAAATAAAATAAATAAAATAAATAAAATAAATAAAATAAATAGTATGTGAGGAGCTGTCCATGTTTTTCGTTTCAACTTTTCACCCACATAGAAATTGAATATCCATCATAAAATTGGCCAATGACAAAATCTGCCAAATGGAAGCCACGCCCATTAAACGGTTTGAATGTAGGCTGGAAGAGCTAGCATTTTAAACGACTACATTGTAATTATTACATAACGACCAGTCCAGGGTGTACCCCGCCTCTTGCCCGAGGTCGGCTGGGATAGGCTCCAGCATACCCCTGTGATAGATGGATTATTACATAATGATAATATTACTACTCAGAATAACTCTGTGATGTGTTTAAAGACTATAGGACATTCACAAAGCAGGTACTGGAAAGATTTCGCTTAGCTTTGCCCTAAACGTGAATTCTGTATATGCCTCGCCGTCACTTTTCTGTCATTCCTGTGTCTTGTCTGAGCTCCAGCAGGTCAGCACATGACTTATCCGCCCCCCCCAGAATTGTGTTGTGGAGACAGCTTGCAGGTCCTCCTGTCACCAAGGAGTCCCTGGCGTCTGTCATTACGGGATTTCACTGCTCCCGAGTGTGTGAAACCTGATGTGCGGGTTCCTCCCTACATTGAGCCCCACCTCCACCTCCTTTACCCGTCGTGTGTCGCTCACAGAGATTGACTGACAGGGATGGTAGACTTCCTGCTATCTGACACATTGCCCTGTGTTTGACCCCCCCCACCCCCACCCAACCAACCACACTGACCTGACATACGTAACATCATAAATGACATAAATGATACGAATGTCGCATTTGTGTGGTTCGCAAAAACTACTATAAATATATTTATTTCCAAAAAAATAACCACTTGTTTTGTTTGTCTGTCATATATAATACATAAGTCATACATAGCTTTATGATTTTTGGAAAATTCATACTTTTCTTAAAAAAATTACATTGATTTTCCTCATAATATTATGAGTTTGTTGTGAAATCGCCACTTTTTTCCCCTCTTAAAATGTTGTTTATTTAGATTATTAAAATGTTTTTTTTCCCATTTTTTTAATTCCAACTTTCTTCTGGTAAATTTGGTTTATTTTTATTTATAATATTATATATATTATATATTACATATTTAAATATATTTAATATTTTTATTATTATTATTTATTTTTATTTTATTTTTCAGCAACCAAATTACTGCGTTGTCTGTTTCTCATGCTATTATGCCTCTAAAAATGTCTTTAATATTTCAACTTTACGCTACGAAAAATAAATACATTTTTCCTCATAATAATATGACATCTCATAATCTCATAAATTTAACATAAAATGTAATCATACATTTTTTAATCATAAAATTCAACTTTTATCTCTTAATATTTTAATATTCTCCTTTATTCTTTATTCTCTTCAGAACCATGACTTTATTTTCATAATATTTTGATTTGATTCTCATAACATTATAACCTTTTCCACAGTCTAATTTTCCAAAAATTGCATCTTCTTTTTTTCTTGAAAATTCCAACTTTGTGTGACTGAAATGACGGTATATTCTAACACTACTCTTGTAAAATTACAACTTTTGTCTGTTTCTCATGCTAAAAAATGTCTTTAATATTTCAACTTTACGCAACGAAATAGAAATAAATGTTTCCTCATAATATTATGACATTAATCTCATAAATTTATGGCTAACACAACTTTTACCTCTTAATATTTTTATATTCTCCTTCTTTATTCTCCTTTTTTGTTTTTATTTGAATTTTAACTTTTCTCTCATAAATTCTCTTTTCAGAACCATGACTTTATTTGCATAATAATTTGACTTGATTCTCATAATATTATAACCTTTTCCGCAGTCTAATTTTCCTAAAATTGCATCTTTTTTTGTGTTACTGAAATGAAATGAAAATATTATAACACTATTCTTGTAAAATTACTGTTGATTTTTCCTTTTTTTCCTAATATTTTTTTTGAGTATTTATATAAACATTACATTAAATGTGAATAAAATGAAAACATGAAATAAGGCCATCGGGTAAATTATCTGCCATGTTTCCTTTCCTTTTGACAAAGGTGTCAAACATGCGGCTTTCTAAGGTGAGAATGTGTGAACACAAGCATAGAAACACAAAAAAGCCAAACAACATAACATCCTGTCTGGATTTTTTTCTGGTGAAAAAGCGTGGAGGGGTGACAGACAGATAAAAACAAACAAAAGGCTTCCCCTGTCTTCACCTGGCATAACTTCCAATATCATATGCACTTTCACGCTTTACTTTTCAAACAATAAAACCACAGCTGCATCCAGTATATGATTGAGGCATTCAGGTCTGCACTGAAAGCTGATGCTTCCCTCCAAAAGCCGAACATGACACGCAATTCAACGACTCCATTGCAGGAACCGACAGCTGCACAAAAGCCGCTGATGCTTTTATTTTATTTTTCTTAAGCCGCCTCCCTCCCCCTTTAAAAAAAAAAAACACCTGATAAGCTCCAATTAGCGCCGCACCACCTGCTACCTGTCTGTGCTTAAAACCCCGCCTCCCAGCCTTGCACTCCTGTCTTTCTGCACGCACGAGACAGCTGTCTAACCTCTTTTTTTTTTTTTTTTTAGGAAGAAAACCTTGATTGCATTACTTTTCAGCTCTTCAGCAGCTACAGAGGCGTTTGTGGTTTGGAACATCCTGTAACAACACAAATGTTTCTACACTTGAACTGATGTTTGCTCAAGGCAGTCATCCTTGTGTGCTCCTTGTGTGCTCGATTCAAAACGAATAAAACAAATGGACTTTGACCTCACGTTCCTTGGTCTCATACAATGCAAAAGTGAAAAAAAAACATCCTTGATCACAGACATGATAACTTCTCCTAGCAACATAAGCCCGGCACCTGTATTATGACTAAATTATTATTACTACTGGCTACTTTGTTTAATACTATGCCGCTTGTGAATCAGTAAGGAAACAGTAGCTCTATCTTGGGCATAACAGTATAACTATGTAACTGTCTCGAAACTCACAGTGTCATCTTACAAAGAACACAAAATTCATCACACAACGACTTAACACTCAAAACATGTACCGAATAAATGTACAAATATATACTAATACACATGTAAAAATGATTTTGAAATTTTACCCTTAATGCAACAGATTCATTGGGGTGCTGCAATGACATCAGCCTCCCTCTGGTAGATATAGGTAGCATTGCGCCATCCATACATTTTCTATGCTGCTTGTCATTCATTCATTCATTTTCTACCGCTTTTTCCTCACAAGGGTCGCGGGGGGTGCTGGAGCCTATCCCAGCTGTCTTCGGGCGAGAGGCGGGGTACACCCTGGACTGGTCGCCAGCCAATCACAGGGCACATATAGACACATATAACAACCATTCACACTCACATTCATAGCGATGGACAATTTGGAGTCACCAATTAACCTAGCATGTTTTTGGAATGTGGGAGAAAACCGGAGTACCCGGAGAAAACCCACGCAAACTCCACACAGAGATGGCTGAGGGTGGAATTGAACTAGGGTTTCCTAGCTGTGAGGCCTGCGTGCTAACCACTCGTCCACCATGCAACCCTATCAGACGAAATGTGTCCAATTTTTTTTTTTTTTTTGAACTCGTATTGGTACATGTGTGTATGTTTGTGTGCCTTGAAAGATCAGTCAAAATTGTCCAAAATTGCTGGTACTGAACGATTGATTTTTGAATAATGTTTAATGTAATAATTAAGCAATGTGCATTTTATGGTGACTGGTTAACTTATTTTTACACTTAAACATTGCATTTACAGTTAATGAACGCAGTTTATTTCTATTTCAGTTATTCCTTATGGACATGGATGCTTTGAAATTGTCACTGCAGTTAGTGATTCTTTTCAACTTGTGCTTATTTTAACAATATGAACCGTGACACGCTTCCCTTATAAGCCTCATGCATGTTTCGATTCAACTATTGATTCCCTACAGTCAATAACCAGGGATAAAAAAACAAAACATGCACATGTCCATCACTGGAACCAGCACGAAGAGGACTTCCGTGACACGAACGACCCCCACGGAGCAGACAGCGGCATCACGCACGACGATGATGCTGATTTATTTAGTCTCCTGAATGAGGTCAAAATAACAACCTCGGTTGGGAGTGCACACGCTTATCTGCAACTCGTTATCTGTGTTACATGCTTGCCTGCACACAGGCTGCTGATAAACGAGCATTGCAGAAAGAGTGACCGCAAACTTCTGACGGGAAAACATTCATTAGGTACACCTGCGCAATGACATTCAAGATCAAGATTTTAATGATTTTCGGTATTAAAATGAACAATTCTGAATGATTTAGCCAACATAAGAAAGTAAATGGAAAAAAAAAATGGAAACTGTAGCTTTCGTTGACCAACACGGACATTTGTCAACATTTATATTGCACAACACAGCGGCAACAGAACCAATGTTGCAATAGCGGTAAGGAGCAAACTAATACCACTAATGCAGAGTAGATGCTAACCACTTATGATACTTCAAATGCAGATACTGCCGTTTGCCATCAAACCATACCCAACTCCAAATCAGGATATATCATTTTCACGATAGCGGTTAGCTAATTTTTACATTGATATGAGAGTTTAAGTGTTAACATGATAAAATGTTGGCATTATTACTGATTATTTCTATTTCCATTAGTTCTGATGGGGATTGAAATTAGAGCTGTCAACCGTTTAAATTTTTTTTGATCGTGATTAATCACATTTAAAAAAATCCAGTTAACTCTCAATTAATCACATTTAATCGCAGATATAAAGAAGTTTTTATCTGTAATAAGTATTGGAAATGTCTTTGTGGTAAACGATTCCATGTGCAACTACAACGATAATATTATTAATATTAATTTCAGAACCAGGGGCATTATTTAAAACAATACAGTCAGCAAACATATTTTTATATTACTATTTTTCTTATTATTAGCATATTGGCTCTTAAACCTGCCCACAAACGTATTTTTTTGTATTTGACTTATGCTAATTTGGTGACCAGTACTGTGTTGGATCTGAGAGGGTCCACCATCTCAAAATGTCAAATACCCAATCACCCCCAGATTTAGTAGCCGAGTGGTGTTAGTAGCCTCCATCAGTAAAGTTGGTATAAAGTTGGTATAAAGTATAAAATCGATCAGACGCCGATCTGGATTGGCCTATATCAGTGAAAAAGCAATATCGATGTGGCTGCAGCGGATGCGGCTGGAGGGACCCAACAGAGGAGGATAAACCTGCTTTTCATTCCGGTTTTTAGTTAATAATGTGAAAAGACTAGAAATACAAAACATGAGTTGTTCATTCATTTATTCATTCATTTTCTACCGCTTATCCTCACGAAGGTCACGGGGGTGCTGGAGCCCAGCGGTTGTCAGGCCCTGGACTGATCGCCAGCCAATCACAGGGCACATATAGACAAACAACCATTCACACTCACATTCATACCTATGGACAATTTGGAGTCGCCAATTAACCTAGCATGTTTTTGGAATGTGGGAGGAAACCGGAGAAAACTCATGCATGTATGAGGAGAACATGCAAACTCTACACAGAGATGGCCGAGGGTGGAATTGAACTCGGGTCTCCTAGGTGTGAGGCCTCCGTGCTAACCACTCGTTTGTCGTGCAGCCCACATTCTGTTTATGTTTGGGTAAAACAAGAAAATTGCCAAAATGTTCCAAATATAAACAAATTGGAAGAAGACCAGTATTGTTTTCCACCTGAGAGGGTCTACTGTATCACCGTGGGGGGGGGGATCCTTTATCTGCATCTGCAACAAACTAAGTGTGCTCATTTCCAAACAACCAATGAAGAACTCTCAAGCAGTACTTTCCACCGTCACCATCAACGTGAGAAACAAGGAAGCGCCCCATCTAGAAAGCAAAAGCGTGGGCCGAGGAGCACGTAGGAGTACGACGCGGTTGCCAGAATCTGGTTTTGAAACACACAACCGTCGTTTGGTCAGAGAAATGACAAACACGGCCTAGAAGGGGAAGTTTAAAACGAGGAAGGAGGAGAGGTGTGAGGCCGCAATGGCTCCGCTTCTAACATGGAGGGGGAACTCAGCTTTTGGACAGTAATAGATTAGAAAGGCATGTCAAGATAACTCGAGTTAAGACTAATGCTATGTGTGGTGCTTTGTTTGGATAGATTATTCTTTTGTAACACTTGGTTACTTTATGTTACCTGCTGACAGTAGGAGAAATGTGTTTACATAACCTTGGATGACTTTCTTTTTACACCGAAAGCAAAACGAATCGATACCAGACACTCTTTCTTTTCACATGACTGGATGGATTTGTTCTCTTCTACTCCTGAACTGTTGAACACAAAAAGGCTGCAAATTTCTTTGCAAAATGTGAATGATTGTTTGTCTATTGGCAGGCTGGGATAGGCTCCAGCATACCCGTGACCATAGTGATGGTAATGATTTGATGTTATAGAGAGTGGCTAGAGTACTAGAGAGTGGCCGACAGCAGCTCCTGTGGGAATGTTTACCGCATGTTTAATCTGCTTGTTAATAAAGCAATTGAAGTGCATCTTAAAATGGATTATTTACTACTATTATGTCTCCTATGGGGGCTGCACAGTGGATGAGTGGTTAGCGTGAAGGCCTCACAGCAAGGAGACCTGAGTTCAATTCCACCCTCGACCATCTCTGTGTTGAGTTTGCATGTTCTCCCCCTCATGCGTGGGTTTTCTCCGACTCCAAATTGTCCATAGGTATGAATGTGAGTGTGAATGGTTGTTTGTCTATATGTGCCCTGTGATTGGCTGGCCACCAGTCCAGGGTGTACCCTGCCTCTCGCCCGAAGACAGCTGGGATAGGCTCCAGCACCCCTGTGACAGAATAAGCGTCACAAAATAAATGAATAAATGTCTCCTATATTGGGTAATACAAACATAAAAGTGACTATAGGGGTGTTAGTTCATGTCAACAGGGCTCTAATGTTAAAAATGTATTTAGGTCTTAAATAGGTTTTCTATGCTCTAACTATGAAAATATAATAATTACTTTTTAATTAATTACTACTACTAATAATAATAATAATAGTAATATAATAATAATATATTACAAGAACCATAATTATTTATTATTATTACATAATAATAATATAATATAAAATTATAATAATCATAATATTATGAATAATAATGTAATATAACATTACAATAATTATTTATTATTATTACATAATAATAATAATATATAAAATTATAATAATTATAATATAATGAATAATAATAATATAATATTACAATAATTACTTATTATTATTATAATACAATAATAATAATATAAAATTCTAATAATTATAATTATTTATTTATTATTATATACCTATGGAATCCTACTTAACCGCAATTAACCGCAATAAATGAGGGACGACTGTACGTGTGTGTAGATATGTATGAGTATGAGTTGCATCAGTATTTTTGCATCATCCAGTCATTGGATGACAGGACAAAGCACAAACACTTCCTCTTTCACTGACAAATAAAACGTTTCCCTCTTGTTGTTTCTTTGTCTCCAACGCCAAAACCTGCCCTTCCATCTTTGTCCGTTAGCAAAAACACATGCTTCATTAAAGCGTCTGGATATTCGCGTTGGCGTGTGTGTGTGTAGAGAAGCGGGGGGGGGCATGGGTGTCCTCGATTCATCGAGGGGGTCATTTAATTAGGGATTACCCTTTTCGCTTGTCAAAAAGTGTGACAGTTTGGGCACAGTCTCAACTGAGGGGTGCGTCATGTCAACATGCTTCAGTCAGTGCAGCGAGGAAGGTGGACTTCCCGTCCTGACGTAGTGGTCCTCCCCTGCTCAGGAAGTTTATCATTCTTTATTTATGGCAGATGTTCTTGCTCTGGGGTGGGGCTCTGGAGACAAAGAACCGCATAAACAAGGGCATCATAGAGCCTCAGGAGCCACATGACCGGACCAGACACCACCCTCCCCTTCACCCCCTCCACACTTACAGTCTGGGGGAGGGTTGGCTGGGTTCAGGGTTATCCAAGGGAGCAGTTACTGTCATAGCTTCACTTTTTACTCTTTACATCCTCACAAATGAGTAACGATGCCTGGTAAAAAAACAAATACACAACGTCAATACATGCTAAGCTATCCGAACATCTTGGTTATAAGTATCTCATAATCGAATACAGTAATCCCTCATTTATCAACCCTGATAAGTGAGTTCCCGCTGTTTATAAATGGAATATTGTCATAGTTTTTCATAGAGCATAGCAAACATGTGTCCTTCTTAATGTAGGGGGGGTTCAAAGTTGAGTTTTAGCTTGGCGTGAGTATCTTAGTGACCTTTTTACTATAGGTTTTAACATGATAAGAGAACTCTCAACATGAACTAACACCCCTATAGTCACATTTACACTCATATTACCCAATATATTGGACATAATATGAATAAATAAGCTATTATAAGCTATTAGCCACAACAGTAGAACGTGTTTTATTAGAGATATTAGTGACCTTCTTAATATAGGTTTTAACATTATTAGAGCCCTCTCAACATTAACTAACACCTCTATAGTCACCTTTACGCTCGTATTACCCAATATAGTAGACATAATATGAGTAAATAAGCCACTTGAAACATAAATAAGACTCATACTTATGTATTACTTTAAATGTGTTCCCTATGTCGGGGGGGTCCAGAGTTGAGTTTTAGCTTGGCGTGGGTAACGGCCGCAACAGTAGCCCGTGTTTTATTTGAGATCTTAGTGACCTTCTTAATATAGGTTTTAACATTGTTAGAGCCCTCTCAACATGAACTAACACCCCTATAGTCACCTTTACACTCGTATTACCCAATAGACACAATAGAAATAACATGAGTAAATAAGCCGTTTTATTCGGGATTATTGATAAACCTGCAATAAAAAGCTATCGTTCCGACAAACAAATCTGGTGCTTGTGTGTCTCACCGAACATTACAGTAACATTACTGACACCTACTGACCAAAGTAGAATACTATATATAATTCACAGCGTCTTTGAATGTATCTTCTGAATGCATTATATTTGTATTTTATTTCATGTAATGTATTTTATGCTTCAAAATGCTTAATTTAGGCAAAAAGAAGCACAATTTATTAATTAATACAGTATTGAAAAAGCAAAGTCGTAAAATTCGAACCACATATGGGCGAGGGATGGTTGTATTTGTGTTTTAAACAAATTTTAAAAGCCCCCGGCCCACAGTGTTGGCACCCTTGCTTTGAATTATGAATTTTTCAAATCATAAAAATCCCATGCTAATAATAGTCCATGCTACTTTTTTGTGGCCTCTATATACCCAAAAAACTCATAAAAATACTAAAAACCTGGTTAGGGTTATTAGTATTAGTATTATTATTATGGAGAAATTCATAAAAACTAGCCAGCCAGACAGGGAGGAAATTGATATGAATGTGGTTTCGCTACATTGTGCTAAACGTTTACATTAAAAATGTCTCCAATTTGTGTCATTTTTAGCCACAGGAAGCATGCATGCTGAGTGTGAGGCAATAAGGAAGTGGGGTCAGGTCTAGCTGCCCTGCAGAAACCACAAAAAGATTCAGGTTTCAATGGCCGCCTTCCTTGTTCTTACCCTCACAATGAATGAAGCTCAAGCTAATGAATGCCTTTGAACCTTCTTTTTTAGGACCCTATTGTCCCCCCCTCCTCCAGCTCCTCACCTTGCACCCGTTCCACTATAGAAGCCAGACCTTGAACTCCACCCCTTCTCATGTTCGCTTGTCGTGAGAGGGCACGGAGGAGTATCTGCGACCTTCACGCTTATTCCGACCGTGATAAAATCCAATGATGCGGGGGAGGGAGACGTGTTGACAACATCACGTAATGGAACACGATACCATCGAGCCAGGCTGACACACAGGGGCAGTCCTGGTTGTCGCTGCCTAGCACCCACTGATAAGATGCTGCACTGATGGAGGAACATCCATCCATCCATCAAGTACAAGTACATCCATCGAGTACAAAAGCTCCAGACTCTCCAAGCAAACACAATTCCATTAAACAGGGAATACTGTTATGACGCAGGAGGGAGGAAAACAGGGAGTGAACATTACAGGCGTCCAAAGTTGAAACAAAGTCTTGGATATCGCTCATGATGTCAACTCTTTCTCACGGAGAGTTATTCATCATCGGTGTATGAGTGCATGGAGAGATTTCATGACCAAAAAATTAATCATCCATTATCCTGCCAAAGGACATTTGGAGCTTTAAAAACATTATATGGCTTTGATACAGTTCCATATTACACTATTTTTCACTAATTTTAAATAAGTGTTCCCCAATATTGGATTGTAAATGTGCTAGCCTATACTGCAAGGAAGACTCTCCCAAAAAATGGGAACCTATAAGAGCTCCAAAAGAAAAAGTCCAGGGGCTGCACGGTGAGGGGGTGGTTAGCGTGCGAGCCTCACAGCTAGAAGACCCGAGTTCAATCCCACCCTCTTTGTGTGGAATTTGCATGCCCGAAGAAAGCTACGATAGGCTCCATCACCCCCGCAACAGAATAAGTGTCAGAAAATGAATGAATAAATGTCTGCTATATTGGTTAATACAAACATAAAAGTGACTATAGGGGTGTTAGTTCTTGTCTGCAGGGCTCTAATGTTGAAACACTTATTTAGGTCTTAAATAGGTTTTCCACAATAATATAATATAATATTAATATTAATATTAATTATATAATATTAATATTAATATTAATTAATTAATATTAATATAACCCCCAAGCAGTAGAAAATGAATGAATATAATAATAATAATAACAATAATAATAATAATATTAATAATAATATAACCCCCGCGACCCTCGTGAGGACAAGCAGTAGAAAATGAATGAATAATATAATAATAATAATAATAATATAACCTACTATGACTTTTCTACTGACAAGCAGTAGAAAATAAATGAATGAATAATATAATATAATAGTATTATAATATAATAATAATAATAATAATAACAATAATGGTAATAATAATAACAATATTATTAATAATAATAATAATATAACCTACTATGACTACTATGACTTTTCTACTGACAAGTAGTAGAAAATAAATGAATGAATAATATAATAATAACAATAACAATAACAGTAACAGTAACAGTAACAACAATAATAATAATAATAATAATAATAATAATAATAATAATAATAATAATAATAATAATAATAATAATAATAATAATAATAATAATAATAATAATAATAATAATAATAATAATAATAATAATATAACCCCCGCGACCCTCGTGAGGATAAGTAGTAGAATCTCTTTCTCAAATCCTGTCCCGTCCATATATTTTCCAGGGAACAGATGACTCCACTTTGACCTGGATAAGGCCTCTCTCTAAAGCTGTTGCTGTCACATTAAAATCAACATCCACAAACTATCAGCGTGTTCCAATAGGCCGGTCTGGCCTCCATCACGACCCCGGCTTGTGTTTAGCTGAGGTTAAATCCCTCATGTTTAAAACCTTAATAGCCATTCCTAAACAAAAGAGCCTATAGTCACTAAATAAAAGGGGGGGGGGGGGCATTGTAATATGCGCACATACTATCTCCTTAAAGCTCCAACTGGCTGCACAATTCAAAACTCAAGTAAAAGATGGTCACCCTGTTGAGTTCTACAGCTGCACAAACAAAGCTGATTGGATAACAAAAAAGGCTCCCAAGTGGGAGGAAAAGCAAAGAGGACAAAGAAGAGGAGGTCCTCATGTATACCTGCTCTCGTACTCCTCCATCACGTGCAAACCCGGGAACTTCAGAAGTCAGGAAAACCATGACATGACCGCACTGATTAAGTCATCTCCCCCATCCACTTCATAAATCGCTCACTGCAACCTCAAAGTGAAGGCCTGCAAAGCCATGTCAGTCCCAGTCCAAAAACCGCAGCAGTAACCTAAACCTGACATTTATAATGCTGCCGTCTATGAGCGGCATCGTACTTAAGTCGAAAAATTGAGCAAACGCCGTCCAATTCTCGGTCAAAGTTGACGACTGAAGTGTTGCCAGCTGTCAATCATATCAAGAAGGTGGGTTGTTTTTGGACTAGAACAACAGCATCTTGGAGGATGACCGTTTTAGTCCGATTGACTGCCATTGGAACTACGTAGTATTTGTAATATGACAGATACTGCTTTTTCCTAAGAATACCTGATAAATCTTAGCCACTACCTTCAAAATACAGTACAGGGAAAACCAGTATTAATTATGATTACCTCTCATTTATGAATAAATATGCATACAGTCGTCCCTCACCATATCATGGTTTGAATTTCACGGCTTCACTCTATCATGGTCTTTCAAAAATATATTCATAAATCATGCATCATTTTTTTAAAATTATATCATATTTTTTACCTAAATTGAGCATTTTTAAAAACTGGTGCCAGACTTGCACAATAATAACAACATAACAATCATGATCATTATCAATTCATTCATTCATTTTCTACCGCTTATCCTCACGAGGGTCGTGGGGGTGCTGGAGCCTATCCCAGCTGTCTTCAGGCGAGAGGGCGGGGTACCCACCCTGGACTGGTCTCCAGCCAGCCAATCACAGGGCACATATAGACAAACAACCATTCACACTCACATTCATACCTATGGACAATTTGGAGTCGCTAATTAACCTAGCATGTTTTTGGAATGTGGGAGGAAACCGGAGTACCCGGAGAAAACCCACGCATGCACGGGGAGAACATGCAAACTCCACACAGAGATGATCGAGGGTGGGATTGGACTCGGGTCTCCTAGCTGTGAGGCCTTCGTGCTAACCACTTGTCCACCGTGCAGCCATTATTGGAGACATAATAGTAGTAAATAATCCATCTTAAACGATGCACTTCAATCGTTTTATTAACAAGCAGATTAAACATGCGGTAAACATTCCCACAGGAGCTGCTGTCGGCCACTCTCTAGTACACTGCTAACCTGCTGCTAGCACTGCCACGCAGCCCTCATGATCATTATAATATATAACAACAACATGGGCATGTACACACAAGCTTAATTTATATCTTAAATGACTTTTTTTGCTCTAATTATATCCTTTAGTTGTGTGTAAAGGTGACTATAGGGGTGCTATTTCATGTATAGAGATCTCTAATAATTGTCATGGACATTGTGGCTTTGCTCTAACTACAAAGATATTGCATTTATAAGTAAGGACTCATACTTTGTGGAAATTCACTTATCACAGTCGAGATGGATTACAATGGATTATGTAATTTGTTCTTACGGTAATATACGTATGTATCTTCCACCGCTACATTGAAATATACAAAGAAATATACACACACATATATATATATATATGTTACAGTTTTATTTGACTTTCATAAGAAGAAAAATATGCCTTGCGATAACTTCTGTTCTATAAATACAGCATAACTAACTAGCTTGACTTAACTTGAGATGTGGCCAATTAGAATTCAGAAGAAAGTCATCGTGGGGAAAAGGCGTGGTAACAACAATCAAGGAAAAGGAGAATCATTCGCTATTCTTGAATATCGTCAAAGAAAAATATGAAATCTGCTCACGTATGGAGACAGCGGTAACGTCATATGACAGGAGAACAGCCAAACAAAATGTTGGTTTTCCCCGTCTACACACAAACGCTGACAACACAGTTTTGGAAAGCCTTCACACTGTTTTTTTTTCGGAGTGGATGAAAGGCCTGAAAAAGTTTTTTTTTTTTTTTTTTAAATACACTCCTGCGGGGGGCGGGGCATAAAATGGCAGACCCAGCGTCTTTCAGGGGTTGCGTTTTGGAATGAAATGTGACGGGAGCCGGCGTCAGGATATATATTCTGGCATGCCGCTACAAGAGTCGGTGCCTGGTCACGGTGTGTTGAAGTTTGTGATGGAGGAGGGACGATGTGTGGGGGGTGGCGGTATGGGGGGGGGGGGGGGGGGGGGGGTCTTATAGTTTGTGCAAGTCTCTCAAGTGGAAAAGGAATGTAACAGGAGACTTTTAAGCTAATGGATTTTTCATTGATGAAGACACCTTCCAGAGGAGCTGTTTAGATGATGGCGGGAAGGAGGAGTTCGGAGGTGGGGGGTTGGGGGGGGGGGGGGGGGGGATCTGTCTACATGTACCTATAAAAAACAAAAAAAGAACCCATGTTTATTTCTCCCATGGGCGACACTCCCTGCTCTTGGCTGTGAATCAGAAAGCAACATGCTGCTGGCGGTGTGTTGTGACTTGTGCGAACAGAAGTCGTTTTTTTTTTTTTTTTTTTAAACTTTTCTCCGACTGCCCCACCCAAAGTTTTCAGGCTGAGGGGGCAAACCGACCAAAAATGTCAAAACACATATGATAGACTGCAGAACACTACCATAAAAAAACAGCTGTAGTATCTCTAGTCATCTTCATGTCACTCTTCTTCTATTCCGTATTGAGTAGTGGTTTCCCTTAACCAGGTGGGGGCCTCTGATCTGACACTGCAGTTGTTAACCCCCCCAATCCAGCGGAATAAAGAGGTGTACGTCTCCAACAAAAGAGTCATCATCCTCCTAAAGGAAAAAAGCCGTCTCACTGCATCCGTCCTGTTAACGGACCGCTCCCAAGCCTTGACTGAAACCTGAGTGTCCTACAAGGCGGGGGTTGTGATCGACACCACCCACCCGCTCCCCATCCACGCCTTCGAACCCCCCCTCAGTAACCAGCAGGGAAAAAGAAAGTCCCTCGCAAATCTAGTTCCCACTGTTCAATTGTCATTGACTTATCCACACTTAAACATGTGATGGATAGATCCATGTGATGCTAATCCCGCATCTCAGGTCTGATTACCAGGAATTGTACCTTATAATGGTTTGTCAACAGGATAGTTAATTCAAAATGACTGCTTCGGTACTCTTGAGGGACCACCTAGACCTTTTTGTCCAGGGAACAGGTACAAAACGTCCAACAACTACCCCTGTTGGGTACTTTGGAGTAAATAATATATATTTTATAATTTAATATTTATTATAAATGCATTAATATTATTTATTATATTATTTATTATTATTATAAATTTAATAATTATTATAAATAATAATATTTAAGGATATTTAAGTTTAAAGGAACAACAGCTTATATTTACCAACAACCATGTACATGCATCTTTAAGGGTGCAATGGCTTCCCACTTTGAGAGACTATGAATGTTCTATCCGGGCAAACGGTGGATGAGTGGTTAGGATGTAGGCCACACAGTCAGGTGATCGGGAAAACCTGGGTTTGAATCTCCACATTGGGCATCTCTGTTTTTCCAATTGGTGATTCTAGAGCGTGAGTGGTCGTTTGTTTATGTTTTCCCTGTGATTGGATGGCAACCAGGCTGCACGGTGATTTAGTGGTTAGCGCACAGGCCTCAAAGCTAGGAGACCCCAGTTCAATTCCACCCTCGGCCATCTCTGTGTGGAGTTTGCATGTTCTCCTCGTGCATCCGTGGGTTTTCTCCGGGTACTCCGGTTTCCTCCCACATTCTAAAAACATGCTAGGTTAATTAGCGACTCCAAATTGTCCATAGGTATGAATGTGAGTGTGAATGGTTGTTTGTCTATATGTGCCCTGTGATTGGCTGGCTGGCGACCAGTCCAGGGTTTACCCGGCCTCTTGCCCCGAAGACAGCTGGGATAGGCTCCAGCACCCCAGCGACCCTCGTGTGGATAAGTGGTAGAAAATGAATGAATATTTAAGCATTATTAGAGCCCTCTAGACATGAAATAACACCCCTATATTTACTTTTAAACTCTTATTATCCAAATTTGTAAATAAAAGGAAATAAAACCTTTTAGGAGCTGCGTGATGTGTGAGTGGTTAGCACACAGGCTTCACAAATAGGAGACCCGAGTTCAATTCCACCCTCGGCCATCTCTGTGTGGAGTTTGCATGTTCTCCCCGTGCATGCATGGGTTTTCTTCGGGTACTCGGTTTCCTCAAACATTCCAAAAACATGCTAGGTTAATTGGCGACTCAAAGTTGTCCATAGGTATGAATGTGAGTGTGAATGGTTGTTTGTCTATATGTGCCCTGTGATTGGCTGGCCACCAGTCCAGGGTTTACCCCGCCTCTCGCCCGAAGTCAGCTGGGATAGGCTCCAGCATGAGGATAAGCGGTAGAAAATGAATGAATGAATGAATGAACTAAAAACCTGAATGAAAAGCAGGTTTATCCACCTCTTTTGGGTCCCTCCAGCCGCATCCGCTGCTTTCTGAACGGCAGTCCAACAACTACATAGTCTCACAAGGTACCATAAAAAGATGATATATTTAAAATATATTTAATAGTTTGTCTCTTTAAGATGTTCCCTTTGTCTTTTAAAACCAGGGAACAAAGCTGTGACATGTTCACCTCGGACAAGTTAATCCAGAGTCCACTTCCAAGATCTTTAGAGTGTAGGTTCTAACCTATTTCTGTCCGATAAGACGCAGAGAAGATGACAAAGAAGAAGTATGTGAAAAAAAAGCCAAAACACACTCTGGCCAGGAAGCCAAGTGTTTGTTCTGGTTCAACGAACCATGCAATCACCAAAATGCAGCGACGGACGACCGACCGACCGACCGGTTTGAGCGTCGACTGCCGGGGTCTCTTCCCATCACGCTGGGATTTCACAAGATCCAAAAGAACCTAAAACAAACTGAGTAACTCTGGCGTGAAAAAGCGCCATCAATGAACCTGCTGACAGAGCTCTCCACGCTTGATAAGACGCCGACAAGCACGTTTCCACCTCGACACCTGTCCAGTGATTTTATCACCAGTGTGTTGTCTTACTGGAGACGCCTGAATGCGTTCATGAGAATTCAGAGTTGGATAATAAAGTTGCCACATTTTGCTTTTGCTTCCTCTTTTTTTTTTTTTTTACTCGCCTGAGCAGCCAACAAGACCAACCACAGTAGAGTACATGATGGATTGAGGCTTTTATCTCGGCAATAAACATGACTTCCTCCATCTTATCCCGCAGTGATTTGGTGACACCTTCACTGCTACAGTAAATGTAGTTTTTTAAGAAATTACTTCTTTTTGTGTGAATTTCTACCACAGGATTGTGTTGAGACTGTCATTGTTCAAACTCCGGAGGACATCTTTGACCTAAGAGACTTAGCCAATACATAGTTGGGTTGGGGGGGGGGGGGGGGTAGTGATGGTGATAATGGAGGCTTTTGTCTTATTAATACATCCTTACAATACAATGCCTTCTTTAGAGTGACGGATGAACAAGCCCCAACAACATCTGAGGGGGTCATAGCGGAGGGGGGTGGGTGGGTAGTGGTGGGGGGCACAGCAGGCTGCACAACGGCTTAAATAAGGACCCCCCCCTCAGCTTTCTCACCCACCACCATGCACAAGACAGCATATGATGCATGATAGCCACTAATGTTTAACGTCAACGTGTTAGCCATTAAAAACACACTAAGTTGCAAAGTTACTATAATATGCTTAATATATTAAGTCAACTTTTACTTTATCTTTATTAAAACATATGCAAAACTTTATAAAACTTACCCCATGAGAGAGAAAAGATCACTTTAGTGCTCACATGTGCTCGCCAGCTTGCAGCCAACCTCCAACAACAACAACAAAAAAAAAACAAAAATGGTCCAAATCTTATCTTTCCTGCAACGATCCAGTAGTTGACAATCAGAACATTTTAGGTGGAGGACCAGACGGCGTGTCTTGTCTGGTCCTTGCTGGTAGACGATCCATAGCGGTAAGACCAGAACCGTAAAGCCGGATAAAAAGTTGTCTGCACTCCGGCAAAAGTCAGTGACAAAGAAGCGCGGTGGAGGTCAAAAAAGCGTCCCGCAGTGGTCTCACTTTCTCGGATCCGGCAGCACGTCTACTCGCCCTGCTGCTGCTTCTGACTGACTGACTGATACACAGACACACAACATACACACACGCGCTCCTGAGACAGGGAAGCGCGCATGACGTCATCGTCGCGCACGCGCACGCACGCGACACCCCTGAGTGTCAGCTCCACTGTACGGTATGTTGATAAATAAAACTACAATAACACCAAATATCATTAAGTAGAGTTTGTACCCTTTCACTAATTAACTTTTTAAGAACTACTTAAAATGACCTTTCAAACTAAACAAATGAGAATCGTACTCAAATCAATCAAAACTGACAAACTAGCTAGCTGGCTAGCAAATTAGCTCACCACATTAATATCCGGTGGAAATGTATTCCGTCTTTTTAATGTTATCCCGATAACTAACTAAATACTAGCCAGCTAGTATAGTTTTGTGTCAACCTAACCAGCTAGTGTAAATCTGTTGTTTTATTTTCTGGGTAATTCTGCTCCCCTAAATACGAAGTAGCTGTCTTGCTAACTAGTGTAAATTGGGTTTGACTAGCTAGCTAGCCAACTAACTCAAAATGTTGCTAGCTTGTGGGAGTTGGTTCTTCTTTTACGTAATTCTACCACCTAACTAACTGTCTTAGTTCTGTAGCTTTTGTGTAATTCTGCATACTAACAAAGTAGCTATATAATGGAATTTTGTTTTATACCTTTTGTGTAATTTACCAGCAAACTAAATAACTGTTCCTAGCTAGTGTCAAGTGTTTCTTTAGTTCTTGTGTTAATAATGTTATCAAGCTAACTAAGCAACCAATTTAATTGTTATATACATAACTATTCCTTGTTTTTAGACATAGTATAATCCGCAAATTCACTAGCTATATTAACTAAATAACTAGCTAGCGGGTAGAAGTAGGTTCTGTAGTTATAGTGTAATCCTGCTAACAAAATGTTGTGCGTTAGCGTAAATTGCTTTTTTAGTTTTCTGCCAACTAATTAGCCTGTTAACTATTAAGCTAGCTAGAGGAAATCGTGTTTTGATTTTTTTTTGCACACTCTGCACACTGACCAATTAGCTGGGCTGAATTTTTGTTATTGTTTGTCTTCATTATTTTCTGGAAAATCCTTGAAAATGAAATGTATCTACTTAACAAATAAAGGTAACACAACGTCCTTGGCGGAGGTAATAACTTTTACAGCCTATTTTTGGGACTCTCCCCACGTCGGAGTGCTGCCCAAATCAAGTCCAGATGTTCCACCTCCTCCTCACTTCCTCTCCCCCGATGCAGATCCCAGCATGCAGCAGAGTCCTCACTTTCTTTCCCAACTAATCCTGTTTCCTCTGTGAGCAGCTGAAAGAAGCATCGGGGTTCTTTGTGCTTTTACTATTATGTCAATGCACCCTACTTACTGACCAGACTCATCACATGATCAACATTACCCATGTGATGTATATTCACATTGGGCCTCTAGGGCACGTCCATCACTGTCATTAACTGAGGCAGGTGCTGCTCCTCCTTGCGTTTGGAACCCCAGTGGAGCTAATAAAGTCTTCATAGTCATTAGTCGGAAAGCCCAAGTCATCCCACGTGGCTATGACGTGATGGTAGTATAGATTTTATCATGCTAATAGCCCTACAGGAGACTTATTGTCTGTAAGGTGTTCGAGGAAGTGGATTCATGTTGCCTCTCTAAGGCCTCTTGTGTGAGATTTAAATGTACTGTAAGGACAAACATAACCTAAAAGCCTGCAGGAAGGGAAATTCAACGAAAAATGTGGAAGGATCTTTGCAGCAATCGCAATATTTTTTTATCCAAGAAGAGACTGAGGGCAGCAAGACAATTGAGTCATGTGGAGTGAATTACTGCTGTTTGGAGAGATAAGGCACCATGAGGGTAAGCTTTTTTGTTGTTATCACTATTAATGAGACAAATTTTATCCAAGTGGAGATAAAGGGCAGAAGCAAAGTGGAGGGTATACAAATGGCATTCAGAGCAGGGTTTAAAGTTAATGCTAGCAAGTATTTTTATTTTTGTCATATACACTTGGACACAGATTTTATTCTAAAGGAGTCATGTCTGTGGAGTATATAATATATCATCCAGAGCTAAATTCAGCATGTGTGGTTCTTTTTTTTTTGTGATTTTTAGCTGTCACAGTAAAGAGCCCAATTTCATCCAAGAGGAGAATGAGGACTACAAGAAAAAAGCTGCAGCAAAGTGAAGACTGTGGAGTATAATATAGTGGTAAGTCCAGAACTAACAACAGCATGTGTACTTATTTTTGTCATTTCTACCTATCACGGCAAGGAGACAGTTTTATCCAAGAGGAGACTGAGGGCATCCAGAAAACAACAACGCAACAAAGTGAAGAAAGTGAAGTATAATATTACACCATCCAGAGCTAACAGCAGCATATCTAGTAGTTTTTGTCATTTTTAGGTAAGGAGACAAATTTATCCAAGAGGAGATTGAGGGCAGCAGTAAAACGGCACTGCTGCAAAGTGGAGACTATAAAGTTAACTGCAGCGTCCAGAGCAAAACACCATGAGTACTTTTCATTTCCAGCTGACACAGTAAGGAAATAGATTTGATCCAACAGGAGACTGAGGGCATCAAGAAAACAACCATGCAGCAAAGTAGCTACTGTGAAGTATAATACTGCAGCACCCAGAGCTAACAACATAGTAATATTTGTCAGTTCTAACTGTCAAGGTCAGGGGACAAATTTTATCCAAGGGGAGACTGAGGGCAACAGGAAAACGTCACTGCTGAAAAGTGGAGACTATAAAGTTAACTGTAGTGTCCAGAGCTAAAAACACCATGAGTACTTTCATTTCCAGCTGACACAGTAAGGAGATACATTTGATCCAACAGAAGACTGAGGGCAGCAAGAAAACAACCATGCAGCAAAGTAGCTACTGTGAAGTATAATACTGCAGCACCCAGAGCTAACAACATAGTAATATTTGTCAGTTCTAACTGTCAAGGTCAGGGGACAAATTTTATCCAAGAGGAGACTGAGGGCAGCAGGAAAAAAGCTGCAGCAGAGTGAAGACTGTGGAGTATTATACAGTGGTGAGTCCAGAGTTAAAAACAGCATGTGTACTTATTTTTGTCATTTCTACTTATCACGGCAAGGAGACATGTTTTATTCAAGAGGAGACTGAGGGCATCAAGAAAACAACAAAGTGAAGAAAGTGAAGTATAATATTACAACATCCAGAGCTAACAACAGTGTGAGTACTTTTCATTTCCAGATGACACAATAAGGAGATACATTTTATCCAACAGGAGACTGAGGGCAGCAATAAAACAACCATGCAGCAAAGTAGCTACTGTGAAGTATAATACTGCAGCACCCAGAGTTAACAACATAGTAATATTTGTCAGTTGTCAGGTAAGGGGACAAATTTTATCCAAGGGGAGACTGAGGGCAGTGAGAAACAACACTACAGCTATGAAGTAAACTACTGCGGGGTGTATATTAATGTATAATCCAGCTTGATTGACAGACATGAGTCCCATTACTGTGCACAGTGGATTTGCTCTCAGCCCTCACGTGCATAGACAGGTGTCTTGCTCATACCTGGCTGAATGACATCAGAGCACGTACACGGGGCAAACAGCTCATAGAGTCCACCTGTGGTGATGAGTGAGAGACCACCAGTGGAAACAAAGGCAAGTTTCTCAGACAACTTGCACTGCCCGTCTGCGCTGAGATGTTTCAGCAGCTTTGACTCATGTCGTGTCTACCCATGGTTATGTCGGGTGAGATTGTGCAACTCAGAGCGCGATTCCCCCCCTCCGCCTCCGCAGCAGCTGGTATGTGGAAAACACTGCAGCAAAAACTTTTTAACTTTGCAGCAAAGTTATTTTTCACACGCTTTCACTTTTCGGCGAACCGCAAGTCACAGACATTTTACGGAGCGCCTTTTTTTACGACGGGACAGTTCAAGAGTTTGTCCACTGTAGCAGCCCCAGTCGCTGCACTTATAGTTTAAGGGAGGGGTCACGAGCCCTGACCTCACTTCCTGTTGGGGCTCCTCACAAGCATTCCATTGTCTGTGAGAATGTGCACAGGCTCAAGGGACCGTGCACATCTGGCAGCTGTTATTAGCAGCCTCCTTTTTAGCAACCAATCCACCGCCACGACCCCTGAGAAGAGATTACGACATGTGATGGTGGACGTGCACCTCATGCTATTGTTTCACAAGTGTCACTAGACAGGAACATTGTTTTATTATTATTATTATTGCCTGGAAAGTCGATTAAGAATCCAGAACAAACACAAGATGTGATTAGACAATGTGTTCGCTAATATGTGACTTTTATTTAGTAGTATAATTTACTTTAGTAGTATATATATGTACCGTATTTTCCGCACTATAAGGCGCACCTAAAATCTGTTTTTTTTTTTAAAAAGCTGACTATGCGCCTTATAATCCGGTGCGCCTTATATATGGATCAATATTGAGCCGCGACAGGTCTCGCAACTTACGGTAAGCAGCCACCGACTCCATTTTTCCCGTAGAAGAAGAAGTGCGCTGTGCATACTGGGAAATATTAAACAACGATTCACTTTCATTTGTGCGTTTGTATAAAGACCCTGAAATGGCTCCTATTAAGAGACACGCTTACAACGCAGAGTTTAAACTCAAGGCGATCAGTCACGCAGTAGAACACGGAAATAGAGCAGCAGCAAGAGAGTTTAACATTAATGAATCGATGGTGCGGAAGTGGAGGAAGCATGAGGATGAGCTGCGCCAAGTAAAGAAGACTAAACAAAGTCATTTTGCACATTACGAGTGTCACTATATTGCGATTGCACTAACGTTTAATTTACCATAACAGTATCAGACGGTTTTTTGCGCGTTGACTAAATGGAGGAAAAGTAAAATGTTATGCCTTGCTGTTGTTCAAAGATGTTAAAGATGTGTCACGAAAATGCTTTACCTCAGAGAAAATAATAAAACAGCTGTTTATTCATTTTGGGAGTGAATGGAGTTGTGGAAAGCTTGTTTGTTATCTATTAATAAAGTTTGACTGACCTATCTGACTGTTTTGTTGACATTCCCTTTAGCGCGGCACCATCTAATGGTTGCATAACGTAACTACAGCCTCTACTGTAGCGCCTTATAATGCGATGCGCCTTATGTATGGAAAAAGTTTTAAAATATATCATTCATTGAAGGTGCGCCTTATAACACGGTGCGCCGTATAGTGCGGAAAATACGGTATGTTAATTTTTTTTGTCCAATCAGATTTCAGCTTGTATGTGTTGCCATGTCAATATAATCTGCCCATTGTCACACAGTAACAATGGGGATGGTTTTTTTTTTAGACAATTTTTAGACTTCTGATTCTGCTTCTGATTTGCCTCAGAGCCAACTTGCAGGCCCCCGGTTCTGATTGGTTGAACAGAGCAAAACAGTTCTGCATGATACGCGACATCCCCAATGGCTGACTGAGGAGAAATTATGGTAAGTAGATGCATTTTATTTAAAATGTTGTCTATTTTTGTCATATTATTAGATAGATAATGACTGTGAACTGCTTCAGACGATATTGTAGTGTATATGTTTGGAGTGGCCTGACCCGTTTAGTCACAGACCTGTTCTAGTTATGCTCGTCAGATTTGGGTTAGCACCATGTTCAACAAGCACCAAGTATCCTTGTGGAAATTCATCACTAAATTAGAGGTTACATATAAATATACCATAGTGGAAAACCTTAACTTGTAGAACTCGTTCAATCAACCTTTTTGTGAAAAGTAGGCCTCCAAAGTGGGACAAAAAATATTCAAATTCAAATTGATGAACAATATGTCATGTGAGGCGAGGGGCAACCTCAAGAGAACTCGTGTTTTGCTTTGGGCTTTGGGTGGGGGGTGGGGGGTTCGTGACACTCATTCCAAAAGATGACTGTGTTACTGTTGTATTCTTGTTTTGTGCATGCTAAATTAATCCGCTTTAACTTCAAAATACCACCTTAAACCGTACATTGGACCAGTCATGATGTGCTATATATATCACTATATTGACAGTTACTATGGTACCCATTATGGCATTGTATGGTCATATCATACATAAATAAATAAATACATAAAAAAAAAAATATATAAAATAAATAACATTAAAAGAATAACTTAAATTATATTACAAAGGCAGGAAGTGAACAAATGTTACTGATTGTAAAAGTACCAGATGGAGGGGTAGGATTTAATAAGCTTTGCTTCTTCCTACTCCTTTTGGACATGTGGAACTGTGAACTGATTATGGGATGCATTCAATTGTAATCTGATGCATGTTCAAATGAAATAAAACCATTACCATTACATTAGTTCCGTTAGCGTAGACCATGAACCACATTGTCCTTACCGCTCCTTTAAAGCTTGCCTCTTTCCCCAGAATAGTTAATATTAAGACCAGAGTGTCAAAACCTGAAGGCCGCAGCAGGTTCTTCAACATGACCGAGAAGGGAGGGGTGATGGATATTCAGTTAGTTTCAGTTTGTAGCGCTCCGGTGTAACTAATCCGTTCGCACAGGACATTCAAGGCATACTTTGGCACATGACAACTTTGTCGAATCGGGATGCAGGAAGTCTGCAAGGCCGTCAAGCCAAGTGCTGTCTGTCACATGATAGCATCACAGCACAACAATTCTCATCAGTTACCATTGAGACGTGATTTCTCACTTTTGTGGAGAAAGGAAAAATAACTGCAATGGCCTACATTTAAATCATGACGTCGTCAAGCCGTAAAAATTCACTTAAAGCAGCTCATGTGAGTAAGCACAAGACAGAGGCGGGGCCAGACTCACCATTATGAGTCACAATAATGCCCTTAGACAAAACATAATGAGGATAAAAACATGTTAGTGTGTGGGTTGCAGGGACACCGTGCACGTCCAGATGATATATCAGTAGTGCATCACGCCAAAGATGAGCAATCAAGTGGGTCAGAAACATGTTTGTGCCCCTTTAACCGAGAGCTGTGGATGAGTTGCGTGGAGAACACAATTAGCATGTGTCATGTGGGGCACCATGCATTCACTTAATAAGCGACGACAGTGCTTGTGGCCAATTTGAGATTCTTCTTTCTGACACTGAAAAGTTATGCGGCTGGAGTCGGGAGGGCTTATCTCTGTCTGCACTCCAAACAGCGGGCTTAAAGGGTTGTCTTGTGCCACATGTCTCTGCTGTTCACAGGTTTTTGGAAGGAATCCGTGCACCCATGCAAACCCCCCCTCCTCTCGCGCTCCGAGACTTTGCAGTGTTGTCTTACTGCTTATCTGTTCACCATCTTTTTTTTTCCCTATAGAACAAAAGGATTGAAGTGTTTACTGTGCACAGGAAAAAGTCAAAGCTTGTTTTTAGGTTGTTTAAGTCACATATAGCAAAAATCTAATGGTAATGGTTTTATTTCATTGGAACATGCATCAGATTACAATTGAATGCATCACATAATCAGTTCACAGTTCCACATGTCCAAAAGGAGTAGGAAGAAGCTAAGCTTATTAAATCCTACCCCTCCATCTGGTACTTTTACAATCAGTAACTGTTACATTTGTTCACTTCCTGCTTTCCTAATATAGTTAAATATATATATATTTTTTATTTTTTTTTATTTTACACATACCAAAGAACATGAGGTATATGACACAAAACAATCTCTCATTGTTAATTTGTTTATTTGAATGCCACAAAATTCATATGTTGGCGTGAACAAATGTTCTGATAATATTAATGAATGTAATTACATTTATGACTATCAGACCGGAAATTTGTCTCAGTAAGAAAACAGGTCAGATTGAAAAGGCACAATAAACGAGGCCGTTCATGCGCCGATCTTGTCGCCACTAGCAACCGAGTAAATTAAAAGCAAAAATGCTATGACAGCAATGTATTGTTGTTTTGCGTGTAACATATTCCCGTATTTCTATATACAGCAGTATATAGCTATATTAAAATGACCTTTCAAAGTAGCTAGTCTAAATGAGCTCCATTTTTAGCATAAAGATAAAAAACATGTCCATCATTTGCATTTATAGGCTTCAAAAATGTGATTGTCATGTAAACATCCAAGCTAAATCTTGTGTAAAGTCAAATAGGACCCCTAAATCTCCTGTTTTCCAATATTATACATAACCCAACCCCCCCAGGCTTGAGTATTGGATGTCGGATGTGTTTATTGTATTGTGCCGCTCCGCTAAGGCAAAGGGGGTCTTAGTGGATAGTAAAGAGGCCCGACCACATGGTTTGAAGTGGGGATGGGGATGGGGGACAGTCATGACTTTTGCGGCTTCCTGCAGATTAGGCCGTGTTTACAGGGCCTCACAGAAGTACTCTTAGCAAAACACATTAAAATCCGCACTTCCATCCCAAGTCTAAACCATTATCATTGCCATAATGGTGCCTTGTGTTCGTAGCGGTTGAAGCCATAGGACGAGCTCCTGTCTGCTGTGTGGTCAAATAGTCATTAGTTGGTTGTCAATTGTTTTTTTTTGGTACTTTTTTCACATAAACACTACAAAGGCTTCAGTGTTGTGACACAATCACGCCCATGTGAGTGCCGTGGCATTTAATCTTCACAGGCATCACCATATGGCTCCCATCAGCGCCAAGAAAGCCGACCCTGACGTCTGTGACGCTAAATCACCAAGGAGAAGGGAAGTTCAAAAGGTGAGTCATCGCTTTGCCTGCGCATGTAAAACTTTCATACTCCACTAGAAACGGCCATTTCTGAGGAAATTGTGAAAGATGGTGTGTTTTGCCGAGAAATCAATTCACAAAATTGGGTATTACATCACAGCATACCACAGCAATGCCCAGATACCACGCAGTGCCATTTCTGGCAATGTCATGACATCACTGCTCTGTATATTCGTCCTGTCCTTGACTTCCAAAGGAAGTTCAATTAAACTTCTCAGCATTCTCAGCATTCGCACAATAAGACAAAAATGCAGAAGACATCATTGGTAATGGTAATGGTAATGGTTTTATTTCATTTGAACATGCATCAGATTACAATTGAGTGCATCCCATAATCAGTTCACAGTTCCACATGTCCAAAAGGAGTAGGAAGAAGCAAAGCTTATTAAATCCTACCCCTCCATCTGGTACTTTTACAATCAGTAACTGTTACATTTGTTCACTTCCTGCTTTCCTAATATAGTTTACGTTTTTTTGTACCACATACCAAAGTATGAGGTGATATGACCATCCAATGACATAATGGGTACCATAGTAAGTATCAATATAGTGATATATATAGCATATCATGACTGGTTCAAGTCTCTTCATCCTTGTATTTAGCAAACATCAACTGCTTGTATTGTTTCTTGAATTGGCTCATCGTTGTGCATTGTTTGAGGGTCTTACTCAATCCATTCCATAGTTTGATTCCACATACTGAAATGCTATGGCTTTTTAACATAGTCCTAGCATATAAGTGTTTCAAATGTAGTTCTTCCCTGAGATCATATTTCTCCTCTCTTGTAGAGAAGTATTGGATGACATTTTTAGGTAATTGGTTATTTTTAGCCTTATGCATTATTTTAGCTGTTTGAAGATGAACTATATCAGCAAGTTGAAGTATTTGCAATTTTAGAATTATGTTTTCTGTAAGCGGCATTATGAATTATCCGTACTGCCCTTTTTTGCAGTACATTTAGCAAGTGAAGATCGCTTTTATAGTTATTACCCCATATTTCCACACAATAAGTAAGGTATGGTAGAACAGTGTAAACGTCTGTCTCTCAGAATTCACACACCAAGAGTACAGGTGTATAAGAGCATAAGCATAAACGCCTGTCTCCCAGCATTCCTCCGATAATAACAACAGAATATTTTGACGCACATTAGCTGTGGGCGTGAAAGATTGTCTCTCAGCACTGTCATCTGAAATGAATGCGTTATCAGAACAGTGCCGTGTGACACAGTCGAGATTATAGGAGATTTTTCCAGCGACGCATCTCACTGTTTACTCAACATCTGCGAGCACTCAGCAACATCTGCTCCCATGCTTTGACCTCAGTGTGAACGACATGCTTCGCGCTCGTCGAGAAAATTAGCCCCAAAAAAT
The DNA here is from genome assembly GCF_030265055.1 of Doryrhamphus excisus. NCBI lineage: Eukaryota > Metazoa > Chordata > Actinopteri > Syngnathiformes > Syngnathidae > Doryrhamphus > Doryrhamphus excisus. The sequence goes on from NC_080480.1 coordinate 13,728,683, forward strand.
CAAAGATTGTTCTTTTTTTTTCATGACTTAAGGAGTCAACTTAGAGGTAATGATGGAAAAAGGAAATAGAAAGGTGGTGATGTACGTAAGCCAGAGGAAGTGAAGTTGGTCAATAGAGGGTAAAATAAGCTTTTGGGTAAACAGGTCAAGCGTGCGCCCAATGGAATCTTGCCTGGAGAGGCCAACATGCCGCCTGCTCGTAGTACTTTGTGTGAGATGATCCTTGTGTGTTTTTATGCTCCGGGCACACCGCTCGATATTTGTTTAAAGGCTGTTTAACAAAAGACTGTTTGTGCAAACACGTGCGTCAAAGGTGCATGGTTCACTCCTGGAGCAGAGGAACGCAGGCACTTGGCTGCCGGGGTCAATGTTGGGAGGGGCGGGGGGTCATCAGATAAGAAGGATCAGGGTCAGGCCATTACTTTAATTCGAGGTGGGCATTTTTTTTTCCCACCCCCGCTTTCCAATGCTTCAAACCACAACACACTCACAGACACCCTTTGTGGTTCAACTGGTAAAATGTAGCATCGGAAAAAGACAAAGTGTGTGAAGGGAGGACAGCAGGGGTCTAAAAGTCACACTTGTCTGATATAGCCTTGAGCGACAACAAAACACACATAAACACTAGATTAGACCCAAACAGCTTTACAGAAAGCAGCTAGTTAGACAGATGGATTGATGACAAGCACTACACAGGAAGTGGGGAAATTGATACATAGATGACCAGAATTCATTCATTCATTCATTCATTTTCTACCGCTTTTCCTCACGAGGGTCGCGGGGGTGCTGGAGCCTATCCCAGCTGTCTTCGGCCGAGAGGCGGGGTACGCCCTGGACTGGTCGCCAGCCAGCCAATCACAGGGCACATATAGACAAACAACCATTCACACTCACATTCATACCTATGGAATGTTTTTGGAATGTGGGAGGAAACCGGAGTACCCGGAGAAAACCCACGCATGCACGGGAAGAGGGGATTGGACCCAGGTCTCCTATTTGTGAAGCCTGTGTGCTAACCACTCATACATCAAGCAGCTCCTAAAAGGTTTTATTTCCTTTTATTTACAAATTTGGGTAATAAGAGTTTAAAAGTCAATATAGGGGTGTTATTTCATGTCTAGAGGGCTCTAATAATGCTTAAATACTCATTCATTTTCTACCACTTATCCACATGAGGGTCGCTGGGGTGCTGGAGCCTATCCCAGCTGTGTACGGGTGAGAGGCGGGGTACACCCTGCACTGGTCGCCAGCCAGCCAATCACAGGGCACATATAGACAAACAACCATTCACACTCACATTCATACCTATGGACAATTTGGAGTCGCTAATTAACCTAGCATGTTTTTGGAATGTGGGAGGAAACCGGAGTACCCGGAGAAAACACACGCATGCTCGGGGAGAACATGCAAACTCCACACTAAGATGGCCGAGGGTGGAATTGACCCAGGTCTCTTAGCTGTGAGGTCTGCGCGCTAACCACTCGTCCGCCGTGCAGCCCTCATGATCATTATAATCTATAATAACAACATGGGCATGTACACACAAGCTTCATTTATATCTTAAATGACACTATTTGCTCTAATTATATCCTATAGTTGTGTGTAAAGGTGACTATGGGGTGCTAGTTCATGTGTAGAGATCTCTAATAATTGTCATAGACATTGTGGCTTTGCTCTAACTACAAATATATAGCATTTCTAAGTAAGGACTCATATTTTGTGAAAATTCACTTATCACAGTCCTGTGATAAGAATGCCCTGTGACCAGAATTCAAGGGAAAAAAATTAAAAATGAATAGAAAAGTTGCAAAATGCATTTTCCGTTAATCATAGAACAGTATTAATGTTGATGGCTTAAAAAACAGTGTGTGTTGTTAATCGTCCGACCCATGTAGTCAAGCTCAACATGCCGCCCGAGAAGCGTCGCTTTGATCCGCGCTCTGCTAGCATTCTTCTCATCACCATCTCAATTCCCTGGCTGGATTTTTTTTTTGTATTATTGTCTGCAGCTGGAACCCCTCCTGGACCCTTTCTCCGACTCACTCCCATCCCGCCTCACCTCTGTTTGACTGAACCTGAAATAATTATACGCAATCCCAGCACACACAGGGCCAAATATTGTGTTCATGTGTGTATATATAATATACTATAATGTATCATGATGCAAGAGTTGTACGCTAGCCAGCGAGCTTGCATGCCACGCGGGATAATTTCTCTCCTAAATGAGCTTTTAAAGAGGTTTCGCCTTCCTGTGGTTGCAATAAATCTTTTCCTTTTCCCGTAACCCCTGACCTGTTCATGAGAGGGGCACCAGTGATAAGCCCTCGCTGTGGACAAGAGCAGCTTCACTTCTGTCCTCACATGCAGGAATGAAGGGGGGGGGGGGGGGGACAGAAATATCAGGAAAGGAAAAAAGACTGCAGTGTGTCAGTGTGTTCGTATGCACAAAAAAATGATTCACCCACAAGAAAACAATGAGATTATTTGGTAATGGTAATGGTTTTATTTCATTTGAACATGCATCAGATTACAATTGAATGCATCACATAATCAGTTCACAGTTCCACATGTCCAAAAGGAGTAGGAAGAAGCAAAGCTTATTAAATCCTACCCCTCCATCTGGTACTTTTACAATCAGTAACTGTTACATTTGTTCACTTCCTGCTTTTCTCAAGTTTTTTTTTAAATGTTTTTATTTATTTTATTTTATTTTTCACATAACAAAGAACATGAGGCAAATGACACAAAAAAATCTCTCATTGCTAATTTGTTTAATTGAATGCCACATAATTCATATAATGGTGTGTATAAATGTTCTGATAATATTAATTAATGTAATTATATTTACGACTATCAGACCGGAGATTACAATCAGTAACTGTTACATTTGTTCACTTCCTGCTTTCCTAATATAGTTTTTTTTCAAGTTTTATTTTATTTTTGTCACGTACCAAAGTACTAGGTGATATGACCATCCAATGACATAATGGGTACCATAGTAACTGTCAATATAATGATATGTATAGCACATTATGACTGTAATATTGTTTGTGAAAATACTTTAAAATGTACTTTGGCAATTATTGACATTGAGATGGTACAGTCCATGCCTCCAAACCAAAAGGCAGTAAACAAATGTTTTAAATGTAACATAGTTTTTAACTGGACCTCCAATTTGGAGCTGTTTTGGAGCCGTTTTCCCAATTGCAAAAAAAAACATGGAATATGGTTGAATATTTCCAACAAATAGAAATTATCAGTTCCCAGGTTAAACCCGTTGCATACAGAGAATGTTTTAACTCTAAAAAGTGTAAAAAATAAGCTAAGTACTGCTAGTAAAAACAAAGGCGTCAGGTGATATCCATTGTATTTGGTATGTTGTGGTTCAATTCTGCCTTGTTCGACCTCCAGGGGTGATCTGATTTGAGATCCTGCTGTGCTCTAGCTTAAGTGAGGTAAACGATGGCCTTGTGACGTGAGGGGAGTTTTGTTTTATTGATTCAGCTGCTGCCGTGTTACTGCGTGAGTACGATGACCTCATCGGCCGCAGCCAATCAACTTGCGAATGCCATCGCACCCACTGCCAGCCTGTATAATAGCCTCTTCAATTAGAGGAAAGTTAGCATATACCACAGATGGGTTTGCACTTAGTCCTTTTCATACAAATAAAGAAGGGGGAACTGCTGCAGAAATTCAATACGACGTGATTATTATAATTGCCCGGCAACCTAGCAACATCGATGGCTCAGTCATTTCTAATGAAATCCAGTCTTTTACTCCAACACCGCATTCTATTGTGACTTATATTATGCTCGCCGTAACGTCAGCATCATCTTGTGAGCCTTTCACAAGATGAGTGGTGGCTCATGCCGGGGCCTGCCAGCTGGGGCAGGCCCTACTCGGTGCTTCAAGACGCGTGAGTCACATATATCGCCAGCCGAGCCTGATCGAGCTTCATTATAAAAAAACCCGTGGAAGGAATAGCATCCGCCTGGAAGACAATATAAACAGCAATTAAATGAGCAGAAGTGGATGATGATGGGTAAAAAGCTGCTTAAAAAGCAGCCAAATGCAGTTCATTAGTCTTTCTGATAGCTGGAAATGGGAATCGGCTTGTTCCCAATTAAATTTGATCCCAATTTTCAAATATATACCAATAAGATTAATGAGTTCCTTGTGATACTTCTTTTGACTTTTTCTCTGACTTTTTTTTACAACAATGGTTGCAAGATACACAAAAAGTTATGTTTAGGATGTAAACATTCATACACAGACAGACAGATTTGTGTGCTCATATGATATTAAAGAATGGTAAAAATAAACCTATATTGCCGTAAGAACAAATTACATAATCCATCGTAATCCATCTTGACTGTGATAAGTGAATTTCCACAAAATATGAGTCCTTACTTAGAAATGCAATATATTTGTAGTTAGAGCAAAGCCACAATGTCTATGACAATTATTAGAGATCTCTAGACATGAAATAGCACCCCTATAGTCACCGTTACACACAACTATAGGATATAATTAGAGCAAAAAAGTCATTTAAGATATAACTGAAGCTTGTGTGTACATGCCCATGTTGTTATTATATATTATAATGATCATGAGGGCTGCACGAGTGGTTAGTGCGCAGACCTCACTGCTAGGAGACCCGGGTTCAATCCCACCCTCGGCCATCTCCCACATCTTCCTCCCACATTCCAAAAACATGCTAGGTTAATTAGCGACTCCAAATTGTCCATAGGTATGAATGTGAGTGTGAATGGTTGTTTGTCTGTATGTGCCCTGTGATTGGCTGCCGACCAGTGCAGGGTGTACCCCGCCTCTCACCCCAGAGACAGCTGGGATAGGCTCCAGCATGCCCCATGACTTGTGAGAATAAGCGGTAGAAAATGAATGAATGAAAAATAAACACCTTCAGGACTTTTGGATGAATTGTTTGTATAGTTGGTTTACTTCTTTTTACACTTTTCCATTCACCAAAGAACTGTTACGTTTCTTTGTGTGACCGTTGTATACCGCGGTATACGTAATGTTGGAACCACAGACGTATGTTTTCTTTCTGCATTACTGAACATTAACCCAAAGCGTCACCTTAAAACAGTGTTTATGTCAGTTTCTCAGTGGAAAAGAGCCTCGGGGTCCCTTGTACAAATAATAAAACCTTGATTACGCTTTCTTTCGAATGATTTGCACCGTCGGCTTCAACAAGTTCCAATAACACCACTAAATTGCACGACTCCCGCTTGGAGTAACAACCCTTTGACCACGATGGCTCTCATAGACCTTAGAAGTCAAAGAGTACAACATCAGGACTTAGTTCATAAGGTTCCCTTTTAGCTCAACTCTTTCCTGAAGTGGATTGATGGTATAGAGAGAGCTCTTAGTGAAATATTGCTTTTATCCCAGCCTCGGACCACTTTTGCCTCCTAACTCTTCCCTCAGTTATCTGACCCCCCCCCTCGCTTCCCTCATAAGAGCGCCAGATTCCAGGAAAAGTTGTAGTGAAGTTCTGGCTTCCATAAATCACCCTCCCATGGCCACTCCCTGCAGAGCATGAAGGGAGAAACATCATCCCCTTTCCTTCCCTTGACCCCTACCTACCTCACTCCTCCTTTATTTGGGCACCCCCCCCCCCCACACTTCTCTGACTGTTCAACAGATGAGAACTTCCTCACCGTTTTTACCGCCACCTTTAACTGGGGAGTCTGTTTCACTTTGAGCCGCTCGCCGCTGGGTTTTTAGATCTTTTTACGACGCCGTCTGTCACACCGCATTGTCGTCAAGTGGCGCTGCTACAGTCCCTGCCACCACATCATTTACCTGTCACTGATTCAGCATGTGGTCAGGGTGTTATCTGGCTTTTATGGGCCCGCAATACATAGCAACGGTGCCAACCTGCCAGTCTCTCAAGTCTGGGTGTCTGAAGACAAAACGACCACAATAAGTGTTGCTTGCTTTGTGTTTGTATTAAACGTGCAAAGAGAAGGCGACGGGGATGTGTCAGTTGTTGCTGGGAAAGTCACCAGTGACAAACCGTGTTACATAAGAGCTGTTTTTTTTTTTTGTACTAGGGCAGTGGAAAATCTTTTTTACTGATTGGCCCTAATCGTCAATGTGAGCGTGGTAGGACACGCAAAGGTTAGGTCTACATATAAGGTTCTGTTTTTCTATCCTTGACACTTGATTAGCTCTACTACTTGTGAATAACTCTACACCTTGGGTACTTGAAGAGTTGAAAACATTGATCTATAGAAGGGTTCTCAAACTCAATTTACTTGGGGTCCACTGGAGCTAGGGTCTGGGCTAGACTGGGCCGCATCAGGTTTTCCAAAAAAAAACAAAAAAAACGCATTTATTAAAAACAGAAAAACGAATAAACTTTGCTTTGGTTTCGATTTTCTACAAGAAAAGCTCTGATAAAACATTCCACTGTTCTCAAATATCTTAATTTTTATTTTTCTGCACAAAATAAGATGAAAAATAAATCAATCAAGAATAAAAAAAATCAATCGATCAGTAATAAAAAAAATACAATAATAATAATAAAACAGCAAATAATAAAAACTTAAGAAACCACATATAGTTGGTGGGTAGACATATTATTTTTTTCAGATTAAAAATAACAAAGCATTATTAGAGCCCTGTAGACATGACAAAACACGACTATAGTCACATTTATACTTTTTTATTTTATACGTAATAATTTTTTGATATACCATACAGCATCCATATCAAAACTTGCGCGGGCCGCACTAACATTAAACTTTCATATCAAGGCGGGGGCCTCAAACTAGTGTCCTGCGGGCCACATTTGGCCCACAGCCCGCGTGTTTGAGACCCATGATCTAAAAACATCCAAAAACATGCTAGGCTAATGGTATAAATGTGAGTGTGAATGGTTGTTTGTCTATATGTGTCCTGTGATTGGCTGGCGACCAGTCCAGGGTGTACCTTGCCTCTCGCCCGAAGACAGCTGGGATAGGCTCCAGCAAACTGGAATCCGCTTTTATACCCTTGACACTTGACTTGTACAGCTTGGGAACATCCTTGTCACTTTTTGGCCATGAAATTTCCAAGCTCTAATACCTTGGGACAAATCAACCAGTATTTGGAAGTCTATGGACAGAAACCGTACTCCAGAAAACTACTGCAGTGTATCCTTATTCCTGACAGCCTACAAATGGCATATCGATCACATGTCTCAGGTTTCAGGACCGACGAAGCCCAGAGCTCTGGCGGGAACTCCCATTGCATAAACAGAGAACATCCGTAAACAGTCCCGAAAAGACCCATTTGGACTTTTAGAGGAGTGGGTGGCTGGGAAGTATGGGATGGAGAAGGAGGACTGGGACAAACTCGGGGGGTGAGAGAGTGAAGCACTGCAGCTGATATTCCCTCCATGGCGGCCAAGTTGGGAGGAGCAACATCAGGCTGCCTCTGTGTGTTCCCCCTTTGGGACTTTCTGCCTGTACAAACAAACCGATTCAGGACCTCGGGTCTAATGGGAACCAGACCTGCTTGAAGGACCTAAATCTCTCATTCGGTCCTCTCTTCTTCTCTATCACCCTTACGACTAAGCCTCTCCTCTCTACCAAGCTGAAGGACGCACTTCAATTATCCCAAACAGACCTGAAAATATCAGAACTCTACGTTCCCACACGGAATGACGTTCCCGAACGGGTTCTGACCTCCTTGACCCGTGGAGCAGCCAGACTCCACTAACCTGCACTTATCTACGCCTTCTCTCACTTCTAAAAGCTTTCTCTATCACTTCTGCCCACTCGCCCACTTTCTTACTCGTCTATTTATAAAGCACTTATGGAAAGCTTTCAATTGACCTCTGATCAGTCCGATGACCTTTTCCAGTCCAATCCATATCTGATGGAAGAATTAAAAAAATACAAAATAGACGAGCTTCATGATTCAGAGCATTGTTATTAAACCACAACATTTCACCCCTTAATTGGGATTGACCTGAAATTGGTCACATGACTCAAATTAATGCCCCTTTTGTTGGATGACGAAAACACCTGCCTGTGAAATATGAGCAAGATAGGTTGAAAAGCACAGTAAAATGTGGGCGTGACCCATAAGCCATTGGCTATATGTATATATATAATTTGTATAACGTGTAATTTACCTCTCACATATTTCATATTAGGGTGCACGGTGGTCGAGTGGTTAGCGCGCAGACCTCACAGCTAGGAGACCCAAGTTCAATTCCACCCTCGGCCATCTCTGTGTGGAGTTCGCATGTTCTCCCCGTGCATGCGTGGGTTTTCTCCGGGTACTCCGGTTTCCTCCCACATTCCAAAAACATGCTAGGTTAATTAGCGACTCCAAATTGTCCATAGGTATGAATGTGAGTGTGAATGGTTGTTTGTCTATATGTGCCCTGTGATTGGCTGGCAACCATTCCAGAGTGTACCCCGCTCTCTTGCCTGAAGACAGCTGGGATAGGCTCCAGCACCCCCCGCGACCCTCGTGAGGAAAAGCGGTAGAAAATGAATGAATGAATGAATATTTCATATTGAAAGTGGAAGTGGATTAACCCTGTTTCTATTATTTCATAAGGAAAAATCAGACCAGTCTCCTCCCTCATCGGGAAAAGTGTCCCTCATGTTGTGTTTTGTGTCTGAAGGCTTCCTGCTGTCCTGCCGGGCGTTGAGTGAGCTCATCTTGGGCTTCGTCTGAATGTTGTCATTGTGAGCGAGGGCTCAGAGTTTATCAGTCAACGTCCTCCCAGCCTCAGTGCGGCCTCTATCTTGAATGTTCTGTTTCACAAAGCTACAGTATATGAAGTAAAAGAAGACACAGATAGGCTCCACACTAGCTTACACAGGGAAGGTTTGATTGTGATATTGGCCTATTGCCCCTACACAGCAGGCCTCATGGACATGTGGTGCTGTTTAGATTTCACCGCTTTATCTTTACATTCTTTGTTACTTTGCGATAAGGTTGAGATAAAACAGCAAAAATTACATGTTAACGCTTCCTTATGTTGCTGTTTTCTTTTGTTGTTGGTTTCCCTGTGGTTTGCGCTAATGCTTAGGAGAAGAAAAACTAATTTGTGTATACAAGAGTGCAATCAAGTACTACTACAACACTATTAGGTAACCCTGTTTTCGTGACTTAGCTGTGGACGCTTTTTCAACTCTCAACTTTGCTGCAGTGCTTCTTTTGCTGAGGTCACTTTAGCACGATAGCTAGAACTAACAAATATAAGCACATTAGCTTTAAAACAAATTACTGTAACATAGCTCCAGACAATGCAAAAATGTGCTTCCTTAAAGGAAAACTGCAGTTTTTGGGGGAATTTTTATTCATTCATTCATTCATTTTATCTTCACGAGGGTCGCGGGGGTTGCTGGAGCCTATCCCAGCTGTCTTCAGGCAAGAGGCGGGGTACACCCTGGACCGGTCGCCAGCCAATCACAGGGCACATATAGACAAACAACCATTCACACTCACATTCATACCTATGGACAATTTGGAGTCGCTAATTAACCTAGCATGTTTTTGGAATGTGGGAGGAAACTGGAATACCCGGAGAAAACCCACGCATGCACAGGGAGAACATGCAAACTCCACACAGAGATGGCTGAGGGTGGAATTGAACTCGGGTCTCCTAGCTGTGAGGTCTGCGCGCTAACCACTAGGCCACCATGCAGCCCGGAATTTTTATTCATTCATTTATTCATTTTTCACTGCTTATCCTCACAAGGGTTGCGGTGGGTGCTGCAGCCTATCCTAGCTGTCTTCAGGCGAGAGGCGGGGTCGCCAGCCAGCCAATCACAGGGCACATATAGACAAACAACCATTCACACTCACATTCATACCTATGGACAATTTGGAGTCGCTAATTAACCTAGCATGTTTTTGGAATGTGGGAGGAAACCGGAGTATCCGGAGAAAACCCACGCATGCACGGACATTGAACTCGGGTCTCCGAGCTGTGAGGCCTGCGCGCTAACCACTTTTCCCATTGTGACAGTGCGATGTAGGATTCCTTATTCATAATGGAATATTTTACTAGTTACATACGTATGTAAATATGGCTTTTAACACTATTAGAGCCCTCTAGACATGAAATAACACCCCTATAGTCATCTTTAGACTTGTATTAGCCAATACATTAGAGAAATATTATACCTAAATGAGACATACTTTAACATAGAGTCATGTTGGGAGAGTTCCTTGTTGTTTGTGTCGGGACGGTGTATTGTTGTCTCATCAATGTAACGCAGTGGCGGCTGAATGACAGTTTTACTTTTTGTTTGAAATAGACACAGCAGTATATCTGGGACATGTGGTGGGATTGAACCCAGGTCACCTAGCTGTGAGGACTGTACGCTAACCACTCGTCTACCATGCAGCCGGGGAATTTTTAATAGTATTTAATTTTATGGTATACATCACATACATCACACATGGTATACACCCTGGACTGGTGGCCAGCCAATCACAGGGCACATATAGACAAACAACCATTCACACTCACATTCATACCTATGGACAATTTGGAGTCGCCAATTAACCTAGCATGTTTTTGGAATGTGGGAGGAAACCGGAGTACCCGGAGAAAACCCACTTTTTTGTTTGAAATAGACACAGCAGAATATCTGGGACATCTGGTGGGATTGAACTCTGGTCTCCTAGCTGTGAGGACAGTACGCTAACCACTCACCACCATGCAGCCGGGGAATTTTCAATAGTATTTAATTTTATGGTATACATCACATATTACAATTGAAGCTGAGCTGCCTCTCTTTAGCTGTTTTATATCTTTAGAACACACACAATAGAGTCCCTATTTTGCTGCTTTCATCGTTTTTTTACAGCCCTTAATCTCCTTTTAAATACAATTTTTTACCTGACAATATCAAGTAAATAGATGAGATCCTGGTTCTTCTTGCTTGCTGTAATATTTTGTTGATATTTTATAGTGGAAAACTAACCATCCCAATATGAGCGCAGTAGAGCCGAGTTGGTAGTATACAGTGGAAAAGTGGTGTTGCCTAAGCAAACTGTTGGACTGATGGACTAAGGACTGCACATCACAAGCAATACAGGCCCAGGCAAAGTGTTTTTCTGCTGAGTCATCAAAAAAAAAAAAAACACACACACATATGGCCCCTCTGCTTACAAATTCACTTTTTGGCTCCTAGTGTGCATGCGGTAGGTGAAATAAATCAGACAACTGACAGCATGTTTTCTACTACAGCCAGTCCTTATTGGACAGCAACACGATCCGTTACTGTGACCCTGTGCGTGATGTTGCCACGGGTTACAGGAAATTGTTTGTATCGATCTAGTGTAAACACGCTCTCACATGTGGCTGGCTTCATGTGAAAGCGGATCGATGTCAGAACAAAACTAGCAGTTGTTTGATATTTCTTCACACGCATTTGTTTAAAATGAAGTCCACCACATAAGCCGTGATGACACCAGGTGGGCGTGTAGATTCGGCGTGGGTTCACATTCCCATCGATGTCATTGGTGGAAGAGACAGGAAGGGAGCGGCAAACACAGTCAAGGTCATTGACCTGCTGCAGGGAGAACAAAAAAAGCCACCAATCGGTTGCGTGTTTCACATTAATGATTATTCCCTGATGTGAGGCTCTACTGGGGCACGGGACAAACGGGGGGGGGGGGCTACATCTTTGTCTATTAATGGTTAAATATACATTTGTCCCCACTTCCTCTTCCTCCATATTGTTCCACTGCCACGTCGCAACCATTTAGGAGCCACCTGGATCCAGCCGGTTTCCCTTGGAGATTGTTCTTCTCGTCCTAACATTGCGTAAGCAGTCGTCGTGTGATGACAGTGATGATGTGGCAGGGTCTCACCCCCCCACTCCGTTACATTACCCCACTCTCCCCTCGGTTTTGAACTGTGTGGGACCGCTCTCGCAAGTGGGGGGAACTTGAACCCTCTGACTTCCTGCCCGCTGATGAGGTCACTCGGTCTCAGTGGGAGCGTCTGTGAAATTCCTGCTCAGTAACAGCAGATTTGACTGTAGGGCACAGTGGGAGGGGAGATGGGGGAGGTAGAGCAGATGATTGGTGGGGGGGGGGTTACGACTATGTAGTGTAGACAGGCCTGAGGCACTTTGTAGAACACAGCATGTGCTCTTGTTGTAGGGAGAATCTCTCCTGCAAAGAAATAAGGCAATAAAAAAGTGACACACACACACACACATAGGACCTGATTAGAGGTTGGAAACAGTATAGTAGAGTTTGTTCAATGTGAAAAGGTAAAATAAGAGTCAAAGTCTGGTTTGTATTATTCACACCACTTTATAAATACCATCCATGACTGTACAGGTCTGATTGGATGCACTAATGCAGAGGTCTCTCAATTTACTTGGGGGCCACTGGAGCTAGGGTCTGGGTGAGACTGGCCCGCATCAGGTTTTAAAAAAAAAAAACCCAAAAAACGCATTTATTAAAAACAAAAAAATTAAAAAAAACTTTGCTTTGGTTCCAATTTTCTACAATAAAATCTCTGATAAAACATTCCACTGTTCTCAAATATCTTACTTTTTATTTTACTACACAAAATAAGATGAAAAATAAATAAACAAATCAAGAATAAAGAAAATCAATCAATCAGTAATAAATAAATACATATAGTAATAATAATAATAAAACGGCAAATAATAAAAACCACATATAGTTGGCGGGTAGACAAATTATTTTTTTTTTCAGATTAAAATTAACAAAGCATTATTAGAGCCCTGTAGACATGACAAAACACTGCAGGGTCTTGAGACACATGCTAACTCGCAAACTAGAGAGCTAGCGACCTAAACAGTAGCCTCCAAGTTATTTCCTTTAAACTTAAAAAGCCAAAAACTTACCACTTCCACACGGATAGGGAGGATAACTATTAACAGTTATTTAACCTTTAACATGAACATTAATCAAACGTAATAATTTTTTCTGGGTACATGATACCATACAGCATCCATATCAAACTAACATTAAACTTTCATATCAAGGCGGGGGCCTCAAACTAGTGTCCTGCGGGCCACATTTGGCCCGTGGGCCGCGTGTTTGAGACCCCTGCACTCATGTGTGGCTTCAGATAAGAATCAGCCCCTCCATTTTCTCCATATATACATTACCCTGAGGCCATAGTCTCATTTATGAGCAACAAAACCAGGCTGTCAACAAGCCAGATGATCGCCAGTGGAGCATTTCTAGTGGTTACAGCGTCTCATTAGGTCTGTTGTATACAAAGCTCCTTATAGTACTTGTGCGGTCCAGGGAACAAATTTGTGGGATCTCATGCTTTTCCCTCCCCTGTAGCTTCTGGCTCATGTCATACATATGATGGAGGAATAACCGCTTGCATGAAGGTCAGGTTGAGGTTGAGGTGAAGAGAGGTGAGTGGGAGTAAGAATGGGTGGACGGGGTGGGGCTTTAGGTAGGGTGAAAAGTAGGGAGGAAGGGAGGGTCCGGGTTGGTGATTGCACATACAAAGACATCTTGTTTCGCATGGAACTCCACATCCTACAGTCTGGTCCTCAAACAAAGAACCATACTGTACAGTCCTACTGTACAGTAGGACTCCATTTATATGCCCCCATCATACCCTGTAGGGATGATTAGTGCTCTGCAAGACAACTGCTTGGAGCTTTACACATAGCTTATACACACATATATGCAAGTATAATACACAAGACAGGCTGCACGGAGGTCGAGTGGTTAGCACGCAGGCCTCACAGCTAGGAAACCCGAGTTCAAATCTGACCTCGGCCATCTCTGTGTGGAGTTTGCATGTTCTCCCTGTGCATGCGTGGGTTTTTTTCCGGTTTCCTCCCACATTCTAAGAACATGCTAGGTTAATTGTCCATAGGTATGAATGTGAGTGTGAATGGTTGTTTGTCTATATGTGCCCTGTGATTGGCTGGCGACCAGTTCAGGGTGTACCCCGCCTGTACCTCGCCCAAAGACAGCTGGGATAGGCTCCAGCAACCCCCGCGACCCTCGTATGGATAAGCGGTAGAAAATGAATGGATATTTAAGCATTATTAGAGCCCTCTAGACATGAAATAACACCCCTATATTGACTTTTAAACTCTTATTACCCAAATTTGTAAATAAAATGAAAACCTTTTAGGGGCTGCACGGTGTACAAAAGGGGTTAGCACACAGGCTTCACAAATAGGAGACCCGAGTTCAATTCCACCCTCGGCCATCTCTGTGTGGAGTTTGCATGTTCTCCCCGTGCATGCGTGGGTTTTCTCCGGGTACTCCGGTTTCCTCCCAAAAACATGCTAGGTTAATTGGCGACTCCAAATTGACCATAGGTATGAATGTGAGTGTGAATGGTTGGCTGGAGACCAGTCCAGGGTGTATCCCGCCTCTCGCAGCTGGGATAGACTCCAGCAACCCTTGCGACCCTTGTGAAGATAAGCGGTAGAAAATTCTTTCACATTGTTGACGTTTTACATAGCTGCTATAGTTTTGATTCTCACTACATTTTCAGTCGCCTTGTGTCCGCTGCTAACAAAGCAATCTCGATAAAAAAAAAAAAAAAGAATGATTAATCACAGATGCCAACCTCAATCAAGTCAAAAGTTGTTAAGTTTTAACATCTTGCCTCTGTGAAAAAAACACACACTCACACCCGCGTCATCATTCCAGAGTTTCACCTGCGGCCAACAACAGTTTGATGCCTTCCAGATGTGGCAGATGCTGTACTCTCCCGTTTTAGTAAACCTTTGGAAGTCGCTGACCCTCCCTCTTGGTGTTTACAGTGCCCAGGAGGTCTCTCTGAATGGGGGTAGTGTCTCCAGACCCTTTCAAGCTCCTGCTGAGCTCACCAAAAAGAGGAGCTCCGCATCCTTTCCCTTTTCACACGGTAATGGCTCATCTATCTTCAAGCAGAGTTTGGAATTTAAAAATGCCTTAGAAGCACGGGTGTGGTTGAAAAAGGTGCTCCATCCAGATGGGCTGACATGGTTCATAGTATTAGGTTTCATTGGTCTGCTGCTAGAGCATTAAATCAATAACTCAAATGCCCTTGACTCTTCTTCAGTGACCTTATTGTTGCATCCTAAAGTCACACTCACATTAGCTTTGCAGGTCATGTGGGGCGTGACTCTTTCACAATAAGGATTCTAGATTGATGTCACATGCTTGTCTTCATTTCCTCATTGGTGCTGAGCTGGTTGTAGTTTGTGTTGTTTATGTGACAAAACACTTTCTTCTACTTCAAGGAGTAGCAGGATTGGTACTGTTACTATTACTGTATTATATGACTGTGGCTGGAAATGACATTTATGCAACCCAACATTGGTTGTGCTCACAATCCGAGTTGTAACTCCCAAAAACATGCATGTTAGGTTATTGGCGATTCCAAATTGTCCATAGGTATGAATGAGAGTGTGAATGGTTGTTTGTATATACGTATGTGTACCCTGCCTCTCGCCCAAAGACAGCTGGGATAGGCTCCAGCATACCCCACGATCCTTGTGAGGATAGAAAATAGACAGACGGGTTGTGAATAGTGTTGGCACTGTACTCAATGAACCAGGAAGTATTTCATTCATTAATTTTCTACCGCTTAGCCTCACGAGGGGCGCAGGGGTGCTGGAGCCTATCCCAGCTGTCTGGACCGGTCGCCAGCCAATCACAGGGCACATATAGACAAACCATTCACCAACCAACCATTCACACTCACATTCATATCTATGAACAATTAGCCTAGCATGTTTTTGGAATGTGGGAAGAAACCGGAGTACCCGGAGAAAACCCACGCATGCACGGGGAGAACATGGAAACTCCACACAGAGATGGCCGAGGGTGGAATTGAACTCAGGTCTCCTAGCTGTGAGGCCTGCGTTAACCACTAGACCACCGTGCAGCCTATTTCATTCATTCATTTTCTACCGCTTATCCTCACGAGGGGTGCGGGGGTGCAGGAGCCTATCCCAGCTGTCTTCGGGCGAGAGGCGGGGTACACCCTGGACTGGTCGCCAGCCAATCACAGGTCACATATAGACAAACAACCATTCACACTCACATTCATACCTATGGACAATTAGCCTTGCATGTTTTTGGAATGTGGGAGGAAACCGGAGTACCCGAGAAAACCCACGCATGCATGGAGAGAACATGCAAACTCCACACAGAGATGGCCGAGGGTGGAATTGAACTCGGGTCTCCTAGCTGTGAGGTCTACGCGCTAACCACCCGACTGCCGTGCAGCCCCAACCAGGAAGTAATCATTAGAAAATAATCAGTTTTTAACTAGTTTCTTTGCTATACGTTTGTTAACACCGAACAACAACAACCCAGCTTCCCAGCGCCTGCACACCCATCCGAGTCCGACCCGGGAAATCACTCGGCGAGCTGGAAAAAGACTCCAGACTCTGTGAGAACGTGCCCATCTGCAGCAGCACAGGCTGGAGTTGGCCCAAAGCAAACAAGTTAAAATTAAACCACAGAGCAGACATCCAATGTTTCCATGTTTAACGTCCTCACAAACAGAGGATTTACCCTATCAAAGGGTGGTGAAATTGTCAAGTTTTGTGGTTACTTTCACCGCAATTCCACCGATAATGTGTGTAGCAGCTGCTCAGCTTGAGGCAGAACAGCTGATGATAGTTTGGACAGACATGAACTTGTCCACAGGTGGATGAGAAGCTCCAGTCCCTATGCTGAATGGATGGATGTGTACCTGCTAATTATACCTGCTATACTATTTTTGTGCATTAAAGATGCTAAAACTGTAACTGCACCCTTTCAGCGCATATTACTCCTTATTCTTCGCTAAATGTACTGCAAAAAAAGTCAGTAAGGATAATTCATAATGCTGCCTACAGAGAACATACTAACTCCTTATTTCTAAAATCGCAAATACATCAACTTTCTGATATAGTTCATCTTCAAACAGCTAAAATAATGCATAAGGCTAAAAACTTTTATTAACTTATATTTTATTTTATTTAAAAACAAACAAAAACTTAAACTATATTAGGGAAGCAGGAAGTGAACAAATGTAACAGTTACTGATTGTAAAAGTACCAGATGGAGGGGTAGGATTTAATAAGCTTTGCTTCTTCCTACTCCTTTTTGGACATGTGGAACTGTGAACTGATTATGTGATGCATTCAATTGTAATCTGATGCACGTTCAAATGAAATAAAACCATTACCATTACCATTTCTAAGAACATTTATACACCACAAAGAATTTTGTTTTTGCTGCTGACACACTGTACTCTCTACCAAGAATCGTTATGTGAAAAGCCCCACCCACAAATAACAGTTCCAGTTTAAAAAAAATCCCCTCAGGAGAAATCAAGGAAAAAAAACAGTCAAATTAAATTTTTTCCAGAACATGGCCACTTCAAAATGTGACACAATGTGTCATGAAATCAGCGCCTGACTCACATTTCCTGCAAAATATTGGTTAAAAAGTTCTTTTTTGTTACTATGCATACTTGTCAAAAAGACACAAAAAAACATTAGGCCTGTTTCTCACGACAAAGACACTATTCATGAGTGTATGCCTTTTCCTTTGACATAAAAACGCTTTCTTTTCTTGCTAATCGAAAAACAAAACTGGGATTTCCCGGGTTTCATTTTCTTTGACCTTGTTAATTGAGCCATCCCAGTAGTTTTGCTTTGGCCACAAAGTGAGTGCGTGCGGTCGCTGTGGTTACCGCCCGCATCCATGTGATACCTGTTTACAGAAGCTTGCCTTCAGTCATTCCAGCCTCCATGGGGAGGAGATTATATTGGTGGGATGCTGTGGGAGCTGATGATTGGCTTTGGGCTTTCAGATTTGGCACCATGCTGCCATCTAGTGGTGAGTGTGCAAATGCATTTAGAAAAATACACAGGAAGAACTACTGTCAGGAGAGAAAGTTAATGAGATAATTTAACTATTGTCATCAAATATGAAGAAAAAACCTGATCATCGTGTATTATTATTATGAATATTACTAAATTATTGTTTATTTTATTAGCTAATTATTTATTATATCACTGTGGTATACTTGTAATACATAAAAATAATCCAATAATTTGTAATGTACTACAACAATTTACAATATAATTATTCATTCAATCATTCATTTATTGTACCATAATATAAAATTTTGTCATTTACAATTTTTGCTCTACGAAATGATAATTTGTTTTATATTTATTATATTTACTGTATTCCAAATAAATGCAGGATGGTTGTTAATAAATATGAATTTATAAATAGTTTTTATTTTTTTTATTTTTTATTATTATTTTATTTTTTTAATAGATTTTTAAAATTGTATTTATTTATTTTATTTTAGAATTTATAAATACGAAAAAAATATTTTTAATGCACTACAATAATCTACAAAATCTTGTAGGGTTTGAATTATGTGTTCTATAGTCATAACAAGAACAAATATAATTGATAATACTACTTAATATAATATTTTATTTTGTAAAATAAAATAATAATCGAAAATAATAATCATCCATCCATTTTCTATACCGCTTATCCTCACTAGGATTGCGGGGATATGCTGGAGCCTATCCCAGCTGACTTTGAGCGAGAGGCGGGGTACACCCTGGACTGGTCACCAGCCAATCACAGGGCACATATAGACAAACAACCATAATAATAATAATAATCACATTGACGCTTATTTTGTCTTGAATTAAACATGTGGTGGCGCCAGAGAGCATTATACTAATACCAAACTGTCCCTGCAGTATGAAGGCCAAAGAAAAGCAAGTACTGTAAGTGAAGCGCCAACATATGAAAACAATCACACGTTTGCAGCCGTCATGAGCAGATGTCATTGCATTGTTTGAAAAGTTGGGGGAGGAGGAAGGGGCGCAGAGACCATCTCTTCTCTCTTGGAAACACTCCGGCCCCCCACATGTGGTTGGGGAGTGTGAGCACAGGCCAACTGGAAAACATTGACCATTTATGACTCCCCCGAACGAATGACATCATCCATCATACAGCGCTCACCCCACCTAAACCCAATTTTCTCACTCACACCTAATCAAACACAGAGGCAAGAGTCTTTGTATTTTCTACTAATAACACTCATTTCCAGTATCATACAGACCTCCTAATTATTCACATATGGTTACCATGTCATGCATTGTCATTACTTAATAGTTCTCTATGTTGTACGCTGAATATGAGTTCAATGCAGTTAAATTACCCCACAGTCACTCACAGCACATGGGTGCTTCTCTACACAATCTACCATCTCATCCCTGATGTCTATATGCTATTGGTATGCTATTATTACAGTAATAATGATGCCAAGCAGTGAGATTTTAATTACTATAACTGCATGGCTGTAGTTGTGTTTACTATCACGGTTCATGTCTTCATTGTTACTATTGCTACTGGTAAGTTGGACTGTTTCACTTCACTGATATCATCTCCATTGTGACCCTTAGCCATCATTGACGTTTAACTGATGCAGTTCTGTTTGTCACTGTTGTTGTTATGGGAATTCTTGTTGCTGCTGTTTATGTATGTATCTCTCTCTACTGCCCCCCCCCCCCAGTTTCTCTTCTTCTTTTCTGTGTTTCTTCTTGCTCCGATCTGGTCGCTCCAAATGTGCATAACAAAAACATCAAGTAACGGCATGTAAGGGCATTTAGATCAACAATACTTTCTGCCCCAATGGCTGGACGGGACAAAAAAAAAAAATTACCCCACAGTCGTCGGATGCAAGGTCTCCAAAAGAAAATAACCACCGATCTCTAGTGAGCGAATTCAAGAAACAATACGAGCGGTTGATGTTTGCCAAATACAAGGATGAAGAGTCTTGAACCAGTCATGATGTGCTATACATATCACTATATTGACACTTACTATGGTACACATTATGTCATTGGATGGTCATATCACCTCGTACTTCGGTACGGGACAAAAAAATTAAATTAAATTAAATTAATAACTTTAATTATATTAGGAAAGCAGGAAGTGAACAAATGTAACAGTTACTGATTGTAAAAGTACCAGATGGAGGGGTAGGATTTAATAAGCTTTGCTTCTTCCTACTCCTTTTGGACATGTGGAACTGTGAACTGATTATGTGATGCATTCAATTGTAATCTGATGCATTTTCAAATGAAATAAAACCATTATCATTACCTAGTATATGCATTGTGAAAAAACAGCTACGGTAACTACTGTGGCTGTAGGCAACCTCTTGACGGTCATCATCTAGCAGCTCTTGCTGTACTGTTGTTTATAATGGATTTATCGATATTGATGCGGGTTGAGCGGGTTTTCTCATGAAAAAATTCATTCATTCATTCATTTTCTACCACTTTTTCCTCACGAGGGTCGCAGGGGTGCTGGAGCCTATCCCAGCTGTTTTCAGGCGAGAGGCGGGGTACACCCTGGACTGGGTAAAACTGTTGATTTTGTTAATACATGGGTTGTTTATATTGTTTATTTTTCTATACTGTGTATTTTGTACTGCTTAACTGATTCTGTACTCTTGCTGCTGTGAAATGCAAATTCCCCCACTGAGGGACGAATAAAGGAATATCTTATCTTATCTTTAGAGTCACCAATTAACCTAGCAAGTTTTTGGAATGGGGGAGGAAACCGGAGTACAGAAATGCCCATTTCGAGATTCGAACCCTATTCTAATTGTGTGGCCAACGTGTCAAAACACATTCCAAGGATTATGGGATTTATTTCGAAATCAGGGAATGTTATAGGTCAAATATTTTCCACATCTTACTAGTCAAAGTAGCCAAAACCATCGTCTTCCCAAAGATAATGGTCTGGTATGTAAGAAAGAAGTCTCCTTACTGTAAATATTCTAATTACAGCTGCAGTATTTATCAAAATGTTAATTAGAAATTAGAGGCAAATGTGTTATACGTATAACTAGTGAAATTTTTCATGGGCTGCACGGCGGATGAGTGGTTAGCGCGCAGACCTCACAGCTAGGAGACCAGAGTTCAATCCCACCCTCGGCCATCTCTGTGTGGAGTTTGCATGTTCTCCCCGTGCATGCGTGGGTTTTCTCCGGGTACTCCGGTTTCCTCCCACATTCCAAAAACATGCTAGGTTAATTGGCGACTCCAAATTGTCCATAGGTATGAATGTGAGTGTGAATGGTTGTTTGTCTATATGTGCCCTGTGATTGGCTGGCGACCATTTCAGGGTGTACCCCGCCTCTCGCCCCGAAGACAGCTGGGATAGGCTCCAGCACCCCCGCGACCCTCGTGAGGATAAGCGGTGGAAAATGAATGAATATTTAATGAAATAACACCCCATATTGACTTTTAAACTCTTATTACCCAAATTTGTAAACAAAAGGAAACCTTTTAGGGTCTGCACGGTGTCGAGTGGTTAGCACACAGGCTTTGCAAATAGGAGACCCAAGTTCAATTCCACTCTGTGTGGAGTTTGCACACAGTTCTCTTATGTTCTCCCCGTGCATGCATGGGTTTTCTCCGGGTACTCCGGTTTCCTCCCACATTCCAAAAACATGCTAGGTTAATTGGCGACTCCAAATTGTCCATAGGTATGAATGTGAGTGTGAATGGTTGTTTGTCTATATGTGCCCTGTGATTGGCTGGCCACCAGTCCAGGGTGTACCCCATCTCTCGCCCAAAGACAGCTGGGATAGGCTCCAGCATACCTGTGACCCTCGTGAGGATAAGCGGTCGAGAATGAATGAATGAATGTTATAGTGAGACTTGTGACATTTTTTCCATTAGTCTTTGCCAAAATTCATTCTTTACCTCCTGACACTCGGCAGGACAGGAGTGAATCATCCGTCCCACAACCCAAAAAAAGAACAATTTAAAATAAAACAATGCACCGACATAGTAATGAACACTTTGGGCCATGAAGACTACTAATACCGAGTCTCATTTCCACGTCAATAGAGCTCTTGCATGAGAAAAGGAGGCCAGGAAAAAGGAGCAAATGCGAATGGGAAGAGGTGGGGTTGGATTAAAACACATTCAAGTGGGGCCAACTATCTACAATGGCGCCACAGGAAGTCTTTTTGTGACTAAGCAAAGGTGAACTCGTTCCAATCAGTCAGGAAGCGAGATATGTTACAGATGAGAGGACGACGACGTGGCCGCACGATGATGGGGTGCAATGAGAAGAGCAGGAGGTCATTAGATAAGAAGAAGTCACATCAGGAAGTCCAAGAACACACTTCCTGTCTTTTACTGTGTGGCTACATTATTATGTACTGAATAAATGCCGTATTTCCTGTAGGTTATCTGTAGCGAGTCAACCACAGCTAAAAAAAAAAAGTCCTTGAACACATCTCCAAATTAGCCAATCAAGAGTTGTATTAAATCAACTCAGGTATGTTCAATTCAAAACTTCAAACCTCAAAGTGTTATACCAGGGGTCTCAAACTCAATTTACCTGGGGGCCACTGGAGCTAGGGTCTGGGCGAGGCTGGGCCGCATCAGGTTTTCCAAACAAAAAAACAAAAAAAACGCATTTATTAAAAACAGAAAAATGAATAAACTTTGCTTTGGTTCCGATTTTCTACAATAAAAGCTCTGATAAAACATTCCACTGTTCTCAAATACCTTAATTTTTATTTTTCTACACAAAATAAGATGAAAAATAAATAAACAAATACAAATCAATCAATCAGTAATAAATAAATAAATAAATCTAATAATAATAAAACGGCAAATAATAAAAACTTAAGAAACCACATATAGTTGGTAGGTAGACTAAAGATTAAAATGAACAAAGCATTATTAGAGCCCTGTAGACATGACAAAACACGACTATAGTCACATTTATACTCTTTTTTTATTTACAACATATTGCGCAACTGCAGGGTCTTGTGACACATGCTAACTTGCAAACTAGAGAGCTAGCGACCTAAACGGTAGCCTTCAAGTTATTTCCTTTAAACTTAAATAGCCAAAAACTTACCACTTCCACACAGATAAGGAGGATAACTATTAACAGTTATTTAACCTTTAACATGAACATTAATCAAACGTAATAATTTTTTCTGGGTACATGATACCATACAGCATCCATATCAAACTAACATTAAACTTTCATATCAAGGCGGGGGCCTCAAACTAGTGTCCTGCGGGCCGCGTGTTTGAGACCCCTGTGTTATACTAATATGTCCCAATTCGGCCATACTGTTTTCCCCGCTTTGACGCTGCTTTTTAAAAACACATATGGGACAACTTTTAGTAGTCTTTCCCATAGGAAATCAGATGTAACATATAGAAAGAGACCATGCATTCCTCTCCACAGCCTCTCCCTTCTTTAATGATCTGCAACCATGGAGTGCTTTGGTATGAGGATTAAATAAATATGAGAGAAAAACCGAAAGTGGAACAGCAGGTTCGGGCCTGCAAAGAATCGGAGGAAATGCACTGATTGAAAGTGAAACTAAATATGGTGATGTTATCGTGAAACTATTTGAGCATATTACAGTAGTCCTTGTTTATTTGGATGTACTTCCTCGGCTCTGAAATTGTCAAAACAACTGAGGACTGGCAGACAATTACTAATGATAAAGACTGCAATTTAAAAAAACATGTTTTAATTTTTTTTTGTATGTCACACTTTAATGTTTCAGATCATCAAACAAATTTAAATATGAGTGAATGACAACACAAGACATCATCCACAAATGTGATGAACCTTCCCAGGAATGGCCGGCCAACCAGAATTACCCCCAAGAGGGCAGCAACGCATTGACCGAGGTCACAAAAGACCCCGCAACAACATCCAAAGAACTGCAGGCCTCACTTGCCTCATTTAAGGTCAGTTTTCATGACTCCACCATAAGCAAGACACTGGTTAAAAACAGTTCCAAGTCAAAATACAGCGCTGAACAAAAATAACATTAAGGCTTTTGCCAGAAAACATCTTGATGAAGAACTTTGTCTGATGAGGTTTCAGAAAAAAGAACATCATACAAACAGTAAAATATGGTGGTGGTAGTGTGATGGTCTGGAACTGTTTTGCTGTTTCAGGACCTGGAAGACGTGCGGTGTTAAATGGAAGCATGAATTCTGCTGGAGAATCCTGCAGGAGAAGGTCCAGACATCTGTTGGTGACCTCAACTTGGGTTTTGCAGCAGGACAATGATCCAAAACACACCAGCAAGTCCACAAAATGAAGACTTTGGAGTGGCCTTGTCATGCTAAGAGTTCACTGGGCGATTGGCGCATAGTGGCTCGCTGTGGCACCGAATTAATGTTCGCTTGGCATGTTCCCATGTTGCCGTTATTCGGCACCACAGCGAGCCACTACGCGCCAATCACATAATCTTCAGCGCAAACTAGCACCAACTGGCGCCGGCCCAGTGGACGCCTAGCATCACTGGAGCAACTTGGCTCGCGCCATTACATTCCAGTGGATTCGAATAGGCGGATTGTTTGGTTCCACTTGGTGGACACTTTGCGCCGATTGTTTGATGGCACGATGAAGATTGAAACATTTAAAAATTTTCTTGCCGCCAAACTTAATTTTTGCCACCATTGCAGGCCACCCCGAGCCAGTTGGGTGGCAGTTTGAGCCACTGCATGCCACTAGGCACCTTATTGGCAACACACCAAGCGCCACAGCAAATTGCATTTGCAATTTGCAATTGCACCAACTGGCACCAGCCCAGTGGACTCCTAGCATCATTGGCACAACTTGGCTCGCGTCATTACATTCCAGTGGATTCTACTAGGCGGATTGTTTGCGACATTTGGTTCCACTTGGTGGACACTTCGGGCCGATTGCTTGATGCACGTGGCGCAATGAAGATTTTAAACATTTAGAAATTTTCTTGCCGCCGTTGCGGGCCACCATGAGCCAGTTGGGAGGCAGTTTGAGTCACTGCACGGCACTAGGCACCTTATTGGCGACACTAGGCGCCACAACAAATTGAATTGGCACAAACTGGTATCAACTGGCACCAACTGGCACCGACCCAGTGGACTCCTAGCATCATTGGCGCAACTCAGCTCGTGCCATTACATTCCAGTGGATTCCAATAGGCGGATTGTTTGCGACATTTGGTTCCACTTGGTGGAGACTTCGTGCCGATTGCTTGATGCAAGTTCCGCAATGAAGATTTTAAACATTTTGAAATTTTCTTGCCGCCAAACTTAATTTTTGCCACCATTTCGGGCCACCACGAGCCAGTTGAGAGGCAGTTTGAGCCACTGCACGCCATTAGGCACCTTATTGGCGACACGAGGCGTCACAGCAAATTGAATTGGCACGAACTGGCATCAACTTGCACCAACTGGCGCCGACCCAGTGGACTCTTAGCGACAAAGTCCTGACCTGAATCCCATTGAGATGCTGTGGCATGACCTTTTAAAAGGTGCTTCATGTTGGAATAACCTCCAATGTGGCTGAATGACAACAATTCTGCCATGTAAGTTATCACAAACGCTTGATTGCAGTTGTTGCTGGTAAGGGTGGCCCAACCGGTTATGAGGTTTAGGGGGCAATCACTCTTTCACACAAGGTCATGTGTGTTTGGGTTTTGTTTATAAAAACTGTGTTCAGTTTTGTAGCCATTGTGTTTCTACGAACAAGCCATCTTAGTAAGCTCAGTTCCACTCCCTGCGTTTGGAGGGGGTTTTGAAAGGGCGGCAGGAGGGTACGGGTGGTATATTTAGCTAATATTTGTGACATCCTCTTTGGGAAACCCGATGACTAACAAGCTAGTTTTGATTTATTCGGCAGATTTCTTAGGAAGAGCGGTACAAGTGAGTCACAGGAGACACTAATACTTGCAAAATACTCTCAACAGGAACACAAGAATCTGTCCTGCACAGAAGGACCACTGTTGCACACATGATCACGTTACACTAAGCCTCGTTTCACTAAGGCATTCGTGCTGGGAGTCTGAATTCACTCACGGCGGTGAGGTGGGGGGGTTGTATATCGAAGTAGCCGAAAGAAGCATCTGGCCGCTGACGTAAGTCTTAAAAGCACAAATGATTCCTTCCAGGCCAAGGCCGCACTATCTGAGTCTGCACTCTGTGTTTGCTCACAATCACATGACGTGATTTACTGTGATACTTTATCAAAATAAAGGGTGTTTTCATGTAGTTCACTCCCACACATCAATGTCCTGATGACCTGACATACGTAAATAAGGCGTACCTTAACTAGGAAGGTATCAGTCTTATCTCATTCATCACAAGTAGTCATAAAGGGGGCCTCATTATTATTATGAATGATTTCAGCAACTGTTACATGATACTGATCATTCCCAAAAATGCACCCAAAGACGATTCATTATCATCAGCATTCCCGCATCCAACTCCCCTGAGCTTCCCATACCTGAATAGCACACATATCCTGCATTTCCTGGAAATTCCTGTACCTCTTCCAATATAATCAGTCACAACGCTACAAACAGGAAGCCTCTAGGTGGAGTGTGGAAACTCCACTGTTTACATTTATGTCTTCCCGAATTGAATGGTGCAAAAACATGCTTTATTGATAAGAAAACTGCTTTGGTGAAAGGAGCGCTATTTGGTTTCTGTTTCGTTTTTTGAATTACAATGAAAGTACATTCCCTCTTTGTTCGGGGCTGACCAAATATGATAAGGAAAGAATGGTTTTCAGGAATGATGTTGGTTAAATAGTTCTCCGGGTACTCCGGTTTCCTCCCATATTCCAAAAAAAAACATGCTAGTTTAATTGGCGACTCCAAATTGTCCTTGGTTGAACTGCCATTCATTCATTCATTTTCTACCGCTTATCCTAACGAGGGATCGGGGGGTGGGTGCTGGAGCCTATCCCAGCTGTCTTCCAGGTCCTGTAGCAGCAAAACAGTCACACTACCACCACCATATTTTACTGTTGGTATGATGTTCTTTTTTCTGAAACCTCATGGGTGCTGTGTCCAGGGTGCTGGAGCCTATCCCAGCTGTCTTCCAGGTCCTGAAGCAGCAAAACAGTCACACTACCACCACCATATTTTACTGTTGGTATGATGTTCTTTTTTCTGAAACCTCATGGGTGCTGTGTCCAGGGTGCTGGAGCCTACCCCAGCTGTCTTCCAGGTCCTGAAGCAGCAAAACTGTCACACTACCACCACCATATTTTACTGTTGGTATGATGTTCTTTTTTCTGAAACCTCATGGGTGCTGTGTCCAGGGTGCTGGAGCCTATCCCAGCTGTCTTCCAGGTCCTGAAGCAGCAAAACAGTCACACTACCACCACCATATTTTACTGTTGGTATGATGTTCTTTTTTCTGAAACCTCATGGGTGCTGTGTCCAGGGTGCTGGAGCCTATCCCAGCTGTCTTCCAGGTCCTGAAGCAGCAAAACAGTCACACTACCACCACCATATTTTACTGTTGGTATGATGTTCTTTTTTCTGAAACCTCATGGGTGCTGTGTCCAGGGTGCTGGAGCCTATCCCAGCTGTCTTCTTTGCAAGAGGCGGGGTACACCCCGGACTGGTGGCCAGCCAATCACAGGGCACATATAGACAAACAACCATTCACACTCACATTCATACCTATGGACAATTTGGAGTCGCTAATTAACCTAGCATGTTGAGGAAACTCACATACATGCAAACTCCACACAGAGATGGCCGAGGGTGGAATTGAACTCGGGTTTCCTAGTTGCAAGGCCTGCGTGCTCGAACCACTCGACCGCCGTGCAGCCTGGATTTTCCCAATGAATTAAAAATAATCTATTCCAGAGTCAATGTGTGGCAAACAATTTTGAACCTATTGAACCTAAACCCTATTTTGAACTGTTTGGGCAAGTATTCTTAACAGCCTGACAAGTATAAAAATACAACAAACAAACAAAACACTCAATCGCAAGCTCAAGAAACAGGGTAAACTTATGTATACTTATGTATGCCTAAATGTAATCATCTCAGGAATTTGTACATGCGATGCTTTCCTTTCTGAACTCTAACATGGTGTTGACTCATTGGCGACAGGAACAAACGGAACAAACCTCCCTCTCTTTTTTTATCGCACCCCCCCCCCTCTCTCTCTCTCCCTCTCCTCCAGTTGTATTTGTACACTTGTACTAGGCGGCAGACCCACAAGTGGAGAAGAGCAGGAACCACAGAGGAAACTGTTGTGGGAGCGTAGCGGACCCGATGAGCGAGTGGACGTTGTTTGTGCGGCTCTTGGTGGGGTTTCTCCTCAGCGCCACAGGTAGGCGGACTGGTTGCATGTATTGCTCTTTATAGCTATAAAGTAAAAATAGACACCCTTTAGAGGAGTCTCTGTACAGCTTATATAGAAGTATAGAATTACTATGAGTGAACACAGCCACATTACGGTGTCCTTCGTGGTTATCTCTCACTGCCTTAATGGACTTGGGGCATGGACTTCACCATAGCTGCACAGGTTCTTGCTGGAATATTCTCCCACCCCTTCATGATGACATCACCGGTGGACCTGGTGAATGTTAGCTTCTTTTGATTGGGGTCAGGCTTTAACCTTCAGCTTCCTCAGAAAGCTACGTACATGTCATCTTGGAAGTTTGGGATTTCTTTCAAGTTGGAAAACTGCCATGTGTCCTAGTTTCCTAAGGGAGGGGAACATGGTGTGACTGGCAATATCACAGTGCATGTTGAAATTCAGGCTGCACAGTGGCCGAGTGGTTAGCGTGCAGACCTCACAGCGAGGAGACCAGGGTTCAATTCCACCCTCGGCTAATCTCTGTGTGGAGTTTGCATGTTCTACCCGTGCATGCGTGGGGTTTTTTCCGGGTACTCCGGTTTCCTCCCACATTCCAAAAACATGCTAGGTTAATTGGCGACTCCAAATTGTCCATAGGTATGAATGTGAGTGTGAATGGTTGTTTGTCTATATGTGCCCTGTGATTGGCTGGCCACCAGTCCAGGGTGTACCCCGCCTCTCGCCCAAAAACAGCTGGGATAGGCTCCAGCACCCCCGCGACCCTCATGAGAATAAGCGGTAGAAAATGAATGAATATTTAAGCATTATTAGAGCCCTCTAGACATGAAATAACACCCCTATATTGACTTTTAAACTCTTATTACCCAAATTTGTAAACAAAAGGAAATAAAACCTTTTAGGGGCTGCACGGTGTAGAGTGGTTAGCACACAGGCTTCACAAATAGGAGACTCGAGTTCAATTCCACTCTGTGTGGAGTTTGCACTCAGTTCTCTTATGTTCTCCCCGTGCATGCATGGGTTTTCTCCGGGTACTCTGGTTTCCTCCCACATTCCAAAAACATGCTAGGCTAATTGGCGACTCCAAATTGTCCATAAGTTTGAATGTGAGTGTGAATGGTTGTTTGTCTATATGTGCCCTGTGATTGGCTGGCCACCAGTCCAGGGTGTACCCCGCCTCTCACCCCAAGACAGCTGAACCCCTGTGACCCTCGCGAGGCCAAGCGGTAGAAAATGAATGAAAGTGCAAATCTGTCTTGCTGTAGCACTCACTGTGTTCCAATTCAGTGAACACTGTGGGAGTGGGAGGTTGCATATTAATCATACCACATCATACAGGTGCTTGCTGCCCCATCGAGCTGAGCCCGCCCAGCGTTGTGGTGAAATATGGAGACCCCGTCTCGGTCAACTGCAGCACGTCAGATAACTCGTACAATGGCATGGGCTGGGAGGCTCCGCTGGGGGGGATGGGCCTGCAACTAACCCACCATTTGACCTGGAGCGTGGATGCGCTGACTACGTGGAGAATCTCGCCTCTCTGCTTCCTCAACCCATCCCCGGGAAGTTCCAGCCAGCAATGCTCCGAGAAGCTAGAAGTTGTTGTTTACAGTAAGTGCTGATTCTTTTACAAGGAAATATCATTGCTGCTTATTTCTCTGATCATATTTTCCCCCGTCTCTCTCTCTCTCTCTCCAGCATTCCCAGAAAGTATCAATATCACACATAACGGTAATACAGTCAAGAGTGTTACCGTCGAGAAAGAAGACCACCTCAATTTGGAGTGTGTCATCGGCAACATAGCACCCATTGACAAAGTCACTGTGAGGTGGTACAGCGGAGAAACCGTCGTCAATAGTCATCACAAAGAGTCATCTTCTAAGCCACCTGTTGATCTGATCTCTCATTTCGATGACCTGTCGTTAATGAAAGCGCCCATGCGATGTGAGGCGCTGCTGGACCTGAGACCAGACGGACCGGTACTCAGTGTATTTTCACCAGCGTTGAATGTCTCTGTTCTTTGTAAGTATACACAATTTTTTGTTGCGGCACGGCGGTAAAGTGGTTAGCCAGGAGACCAGGGTTCAATTCCACCCTCGGCCATCTCTGTGTGGAGTTTGCATGTTCTCCCCGTGCATGCGTCGGTTTTCTCCGGGTACTCCGGTTTCCAGCCACATTCCAAAAACATGCTAGGTTAATTAGCGACTCCAAATTGTCCATAGGTATGAATGTGAGTGTGAATGGTTGTTTGTCTATATGTGCCCTGTGATTGGCTGGCCACCAGTCCAGGGTGTACCCCGCCTCAGAAGACAGCTGGGATAGGCTCCAGCACCCTGGACACAGCACCCTTGAGGTTTCAGAAAAAAGAACATCATACCAACAGTAAAATATGGTGGTGGTAGTGTGACTGTTTTGCTGCTTCAGGACCTGGAAGACAGCTGGGATAGGCTCCAGCACCCTGGACACAGCACCCATGAGGTTTCAGAAAAAAGAACATCCAACAGTAAAATATGGTGGTGGTAGTGTGATGGTCTGGGACTGTTTTGCTGCTTCAGGACCTGGAAGACAGCTGGGATAGGCTCCAGCAACTACCTCCCCACCACGACCCTTGTTAGGATAAGCGGTAGAAAATGAATGAATGAATGAACAACTCATGTTTTGCATTTCTCGTCTTTTCACATGATTAACTGAAAACCTGAATGAAAAGCAGGTTTATCCACCTCTGTTGGGTCCCTCCAGTCGTATCCGCTGCCTCAGACCATGACGCTACTACCACCACTTGTATAGAAATGTGATATGTCTATATGTGCCCTGTGATTGGCTGGCCACCAGTCCAGGGTGTGAGCTGGGATAGACAGCTGGGATAGGCTCCAGCATACCCGCCACCCTGGTGAGGATAAGCAGTATAGAAAATAGAAAACATTCCTTGTCATTGGAACCTCCATTGTGAATTTTGTTTTGAATATGTCAGAAAAAAAATTGGAAATCAATGTTGCCACCGGAGCCGCACGGCGGTCGAGTGATTAGCATGCAGACCTCACAGCTAGGAGACCAGGGTTCAATTCCACCCTCGACTAATCTCGGTGTAGAATTTGCATGTTCTCCCCGTGCATGCGTGGGTTTTCTCCGGGTACTCCGGTTTCCTCCCACATTCCAAAAACATGCTAGGTTAATTGGCGACTCCAAATTGACAAAGAATGTGAGTGTGAATGGTTGTTTGTCTATATGTGCCCTGTGATTGGCTGGCGACCAGTCCAGGGTGTACCCCACCTCTCGCTTGAAGACAGCTGGGATAGGCTCCAGCACCCCCCGCAACCCTTGTGAGGATAAACAGTAGAAAATGAATGAATGAATGAACAATTTTTTTGTTTCAGCTAATCCAGCATCTCTTTCATGTAGAGCACTTTTATTTTGAATTATATGACAAACAATAGCATGTGATGTGATGATTGACACATATCGCCTTCATTCTGTTATAAAATTGCTGTGTCCTATTCCTGTTCAGATGGACCAATCTTTGAATGCAGTGATGAGAAGTGGTTGGATGAGGATTCTTTACAGACATTAGAGGATATCTGCCCCGTGACGGGCAATCCCACACCCGTAGTCAGATGGCTGAAAGATGGGATACCCATAAACCACTCTGTTCCTGTGACGCGGGAATTTACAGGAAACTTCACCATCCAAGCAGAAGGCGCTAAGAGTGTCAACAAAACTCTTTACCTTTTTGTGAACTATGCGGGTATACACAACTTATACATAATTCTACAATGACTGCAAAGTACATCCAATGGAATAACCAGAAGAGCCTTTTTTTTCATTTTCAGATGTACAGCTGCTGTGTGCAGACACCTTCACTGTCATGGAACACACTCCTTTCAAGGAAGCCATCTTCTGCTTTGTGCAAGGCTTTCCCGAACCTCAGGTCACCTGGTACAAAGACGGAGATGAGGTGGAGTTTCCGGAGATCCTGACAAGATATGACGCGGGGCAGTACGTATTCATCGCCTCCAACAAGTACTCCAGCGCCAACGCCACAGTGGAGCTGGTCATACAATGTGAGTCATTCTATAGTCGCCTACATACTGCACACTTATTTAAATGTCATAAAATGTCATAGGGGAAAAGGGCACAGAGCACCGCCTACAGTACATGAGGCAAACAACCCTTTATACTGTATACTGTCACGATCATCAAACATATTGAATGTACAGATAATTCTTGAAGTACCAGTTAATAAAAACAAGTTAACTGTTGTTATACGTGCTTATTGATTGATGATGTGTTTACAAGCCTGAATAAGCCCTCAAAAATAATGTCCTTAAAGATAAAAAAAAATGCAATTTTCCCAAAAACAAAAGTAAAAAAAATTACTTCTTTTTTCCATTCAACCCTTTAATTATACTTTAGCCTCAAATATACACATCAAATGTAAATTATATGATAACCCATTAAAGACCAGTCTGTTTACATGACAGTATTACACCAACAAAAAAATATTCATTCATTCATTTTCTACCGCTTATCCTCACGAGGGTCGCAGGGGGTGCTGGAGCCTATCCCAGCTTCGGGTGAGAGGCGGGGTACACCCTGGACTGGTCACCAGCCAATCACAGGGCAACCAACAAAAAAATAATATTTTCTTATTAGTAATATGTTATTATTATATTGTTATGGGGGTGCTGGAGCCTATCCCAACTGTATTCGGGCAAGAGGTGGAGTACACCCTGGACTGGTCGCCAGCCAATCACAGGGCACATACAGACAAACAACCATTCACACTCACATTCATACCTATGGACAATTTGGAGTCGCCAATTAACCTAGCATGTTTTTGGAATGTGGGAGGAGAACCCGGAGAAAACCCACAAACACACGGGTAGAACATGCAAACTCCACACAGACGTCTTCCCAAAAAAACGTCTTGTACGAACTGTGTATACTAACATACTAAAGGTGAATTGTCATCATCAGACAAGCCTTCACCAATAGAGGAGCTGGTGGACATTGTGGCCGAGCTGGGATCTGACGCGTGGCTGAAGTGCTCCACCAAAGGCCACCCTCGACCTGAATACACCTGGACTTACCCCAACGCCCCAAATATCGTGGAGATCATTGAAGATGGAGTGTCACTTTTGGTAATCGAGAATGTGACTTTGCACAACGCGGGCGTCTACACGTGTCACGCCAGGAATGAGGCAGGGAATACTTCTCGAAGTGCTACAGTCTCCATAAAAGGTGAGGGTAACAACATATATTTATTATTGTGGTTTACAACAGCAACTCAGAGGTGTTTCCATGTATTATATTCCTGAATATATTCCTGTATAATAAGTACCTCTCTCTGTTGTCCCACTACATAAGCTCCCCAAAGTTGTGGCCAGACAGAATTGTTATGTGGCTCTCTTTGTGTCCCGGAGAGTGCCATTTGCAACGGAGTGGAAGACTGCCGGGACGGTTCGGACGAGACCTTGGACTTGTGTTCTCAATCAGACAGTAAGTTAGCTCTAGCACAATTAGAGATAAACATTCTTTTTGAACTTCATTGAAAATATGTTGTGGCGGCACGGCGGTCGAGTGGTTAGCGCGCAGACATCACAGCTAGGTGACCAGGGTTCAACTCCACCCTCGGGCATCTCTGTGTGGAGTTTGCATGTTCTCCCCGTGCATGCGTGGGTTTTCTCCGGGTACTCCGGTTTCCTCCCACATTCCAAAAACATGCTAGGTTAATTGGCGACTCCAAATTGTCCTTAGGTATGAATGTGAGTGTGAATGGTTGTTTGTCTATATGTGCCCTGTGATTGGCTGCATGGCGACCAGTCCAGGTTGTAAAGACAGCTGGGATAGGCTCCAGCACCCCCGCGACCCTCATGAGGAAAAGCGGTAGAAAATGAATGAATGAATGAATGAAAATATGTTTGGTTCTTCCATTTTACAACGACAAACCATTTCTAGAAGTCCAAAGACATGGTCACGAATAGACAAAAGTATCGGGACACTTGCCCATTAAACCTACAGGAAGTGAAACCCCTCACGTGAATCACATACATTATGATCTGACTCATTTACTGTCACACTTTTGTGCAGGAAAAATGAAAACCATGTTGCCTACATCATAATTGTCTCCTGATACCGAACTAAATGTCTTTGTCAAGGAAACTGCGACAAATATGGGTGTCATTTATTGTTTTATTTTTTTCATGAATGTGTTTCTGTTGCACAGCATCAGTGTGAATGATTGACACAATGATGCAACTTTCAAAAGCTAATATTAAGGCCAGAAATCAAATTTGCAAAGTGTTCAAGACTCACTCTTTTAATGTTAACACAGCGCTATCTGCTGGTGACTTAAATACCCCCCACTTATCCATCATGCTGGCAAAAAAAAACTACAGTAAATGTTACCATCGGAATGTTCATCCATATCTGCACTAAAATCAAATGGTTTCTTCCTACCGTTTCACACTTTTTTTTAACCCTCATTGTAAATTAAATTAAGCTAGTTAGGGTTGATATAATGATATAATGTCAGCATCATTGCTTCAGCTATTTAATACTCTTCAATGTGTAGGTTTTGCTTCCCAATAACATGTTAGGATGTTATTGGTGTTATGTACAACAGAAGCCCGAGTGCGCATGCGCGGTGGCAGGGTCTTTATTTTTTGTCATGAATGTGTTTCTGTTGCACAGCATCAGTGTGAATGATTGACACAATGATGCAACTTTCAAAAGCTAATATTAAGGCCAGAAATTGTATCTAATTTGCGAAGTGTTCAAGACTCACTCTTTTAATGTTAACACAGCGCTATCTGCTGGTGGCTTAAATGCCCTCACTTATCCATCATGCTGGCA
Source organism: Doryrhamphus excisus (assembly GCF_030265055.1). Lineage (NCBI taxonomy): Eukaryota > Metazoa > Chordata > Actinopteri > Syngnathiformes > Syngnathidae > Doryrhamphus > Doryrhamphus excisus. Next base: position 13,763,680 of record NC_080480.1, read on the forward strand.
AAAAAAATACACTAAATGTTACCAGTTAATTACCAGTTGCTTCAGCTATGTAATACTCTTCAATGTATAGGTTTTGCTTCCCAATAACATGTAGCTAAATGTATTTAATGAAGATGTTAATGTCGGATGGACGACAGAAGCACGAGTACGCATGCGCGTTGGCAGGGTCTTGGAGGAGTTAGTGTGGCACGAAGAAGGCAGGACCCCCCTTGTTTCCTCTCCGGTGGGAGGGGTGCGGAACAGCCGACCATGTAGCCGTTAGCTTAGCCCTGACAGTTAGCTTCTTCCCCGGGAGAAGCCAACAGCTCACGCGGGTCGCCCGCCAAAGCCCCAGAGCCGCTCTGGCGAACCGAAGCCCGGAGATGGATGACTTAAAGTGGCTTCGTCTTATGTCACTGTTTGTGACTTTAGAGCTGTCGCTTTCTAACGGGACGCATTCGAGTGAGTACAACGGTGTGTTATGAGTGGGGGACAATATGGCATTTTGTTTAACAACAATCAAGCTGTTGTTTGGTGTGTAGCACTGCAGGCACATAGTGACACTAATGTCAGCTTTAAATATCTTCAAAACGCGTCTACTATCAGAAAAACAAGTTACTAATTATAACTACATTTAACTGTGTTTTCTGTGTTTGTGAAAGTACTTTTTTTAAAGCAGGTTATATGTGAAGAGTTTATTGAAAATACAGGAATAAGGTATGTAGGTGTAGCATCAAGGGTCCAGCACAAAGAACCATTTTCTATTTGGGAGGGGTCCTTTCCTTCCTGACTCTTTTCCTGTTGGCCTCTGACACATAGCTTTTGTTTTACACCAGCACTACCATCACATTACAACACTGCAACAACCCACAATTGCATTCCTTTATCCAAATAGTACAAAAAAATGTTGACTTTTGCTGCATCCATACATCAATTCTATAGCACTTTGAGAGGCTGGGTACACCCTGGACTGGTCGCCAGGGCGCATATTCACAAACTGGACAATTTGGACTGGATGTGGAAAGATAACGCATGTAAACTCTACACATATATAGTCTGTTACATCCTCTGCAACCTCCCATGTACTTTATGTTGCATCACAATTCATTCATTCATTTTCTACTGCTTACCCTCACAAGGGTCGCAGGTGGTGCTGGAGCCTATCCCAGCTGACTTCAGGCGAGAGGTGGGGTACACCCTGGACTGGTCGCCAGCCAATCACAGAGCACATATAGACAAACAACCATTCACACTCACATTCATACCTATGGACAATTTGGAGTCGCCAATTAACCATTTTCAAGCATAAAAAATGGCTACATTCACTTAAATACGACTATAAGGTATTCAGAAGAGCATTGAAAGACACATTGTGCTGTGTAGTATTCCACACAGGGCGCTAGAGGTCAGTAGGTGTCCATTAAATGACATTGCAAGGTGTAAAGGTGACTATAGGGGTGTTATTTCATGTCTAGAGGGCTCTAGTTATATTAATTCATTAATTTTTTACCACTTATCCTCACAAGGGTGGCAGGGGTGCTGGAGCCTATTCCAGCTGTCTTCGGGCGAGAGGCGGGGTACACCCTGGACTGGTCACCAGCCAATCACAGGGCACATATAGACAAACAACCATTCACACTCACATTCATACCTATGGACAATTTGGAGTCGCTAATTAACCTAGCATGTTTTTGGAATGTGGGAGGAAACCGGAGTACCCGGAGAATATCCATACATGCACAGACATTTAACTCTGGTCTCCTAGCTGTGAGGCCAGCGCGCCAACCACTCATACACCGTGCAGTGCAATGTAAGATTCCTTATTTATGAATGAAATATTTTATTAGAGCATTGAAAAATGTGTTTACGACCTCCTAAATATGGTTTTTAACACGATTAGAGCCTTCTAGACATGAAATAACACCCCTATAGTCACCTTTAGACTTTCATTCATTCGTTTTCGACTGCCCCTGCATCACAATTATTCATTCAAAAACATAAACAAAGAAACATTCTCTGCTTATTTTTTTTTTTTTTTTTACATGTTCCAAATTGTTGTTTTTGTTGACTTTCCAGGTACACCCAGTGAATGCCCCGTAAGAATACACCCCGAGACCCTGGTGCTGCAATACAAAAGCCAAGGCCAGAATGTGACATGCACACCCACATTCACTGGCTCCAATGACATAGAAGTACACTGGTTTGATGGACACAACAACAACAGCACGACTTGGTCTGCTGACACCCACCAAGACTGGGACGCTAGTCCTGTCTGCTCTGCTGTGCGCCACGGGAAAAGAATATGCCAGAAACATCTAAACTTCACTCTCTACAGTATGTACCCCAAAGTCATTTATGTCTAATTGGACTCTTCTGTTGTTTGACTTTCTTTTGAATAACCATCTCACCAGAAATGCCAGACAGCGTCGTCATCCGTTCCGAAGAGAACTCGAGTCTTCTGGAGGGTACAATGTGGCAGCTGCATTGTGACATCATCAGCGTGGCTCCCGTGCAAAACCTAGCTGTGCGCTGGTATTACGGCAACGAAACAATTGAGCCGGTGGTCAGAGGTGAGGAATCTCATAACGCTCTGTGAACCTTTCACCTTCATATCTACTGTATTTCAAAACAATTGTTCCAATAGGAAAGAAAGGAAATGGCAATAATCTGTCCCAGGGTCAAACTGTGACCACTGTAAAACCAAGCAATGATTTAAGTAACGTTTTAACAACAAAAATAAGCTAACCACGCCGATATCAGCCTCGTGGGTCTCATTTTATTACATTCTTAATTGTGTATAAATAAGTTCAGCTCTGTAAACCACTTAACTTCCTGTTTATATTTTTCTTCTCTTGTTCACAGCTTGCAGTTAACTTGTATTTACAATAAAATGTTTAATTATGGTTAGCGCGCAGACCTCACAGCTAGGAGACCAGGGTTCAATTCCACCCTCGACCATCTCTGTGGAGTTTGCGTGTTCTCCCCGTGCATGCGTGGGTTTTCTCCGGGTACTCCGGTTTCCTCCCACATTCCAAAAACATGCTAGGTTAATTAGCGACTCCAAATTGTCCATAGGTATGAATGTGAGTGTGAATGGTTGTTTGTCTATATGTGCCCTGTGATTAGCTGGCGACCAGTCCAGGGTGTACCCTGCCTCTCGTTTGAAGACAGCTGGGATAGGCTCCAGCCTCCCCCTCCCCCCAGTACAAAACATGTCCCTGTGACTCCCATTGTACCACATGGTGCTGTTCCACTCCAGTCTTGTAGGTGGGAGAAAAGTACTTACTCTGGTGGGTTACTATCCCCATTAGGACCCAATGCAAGTGGACCGTAACAGAAACATTTACAATACAAAGCCTCCTACTGCGTCTACTGCTATCGTACAGTATATATATATATATATATACTATATATAGTATAGAACAGTGAGTACACACAGTACATTTCTCAAGAGACAATACCATAGGCTAGAATGTGAACTTGCTACTTGTGTTGCCAGTCGGGATGTAATGATGACCGGTATCAAACTCCCAGCGGTTAATATTACCATTTAAACTTAAAATGAAACATAAAACCTTTATTGATATGTGTACTTTGATATGCAGACCAGTGACATCACTCATTTCCTGGAGAAGCAGCCATGAGTTATGTTGTATAGATCTCTCTCAAAGTACCAACACATGCTTTCAAAAATAGCGTTCGAGGCCCACAATGCATTTTCTAGCCCGATAAGTGTGTGTATTGTGTTTATGTTTTGGTTAGCCTTTGTGAGTACATTCATTGATAGTGGTAAATCCCTAGTTGCTAGCTATTTAGAACATTAGCTGTGTGTTGATTTTGTATACTGCTATAAAACTGATTGGCTAGGAAGTGTACTTACTCTTTAGTACTGTCTCTGGAGAAGGTATATCGTAATAAAACTACTGGCTGAAATGTGGGGGCTGCGCTCACTTTTTCATCCTGTATGCTAAACTTCTTTTCGCCTAAAAAAATGTCCTTCAGGGCCGCTGAGGTTGGCCGACTGCCCAACAAACACGACATGTGACATCAGCGCTATCAGAACGCCGGTGACCGTGTCATCTAGCGCCAGCATCCGTCTCAACAGAGACCTCAAGGGAGAAGATTTGAGGTGCGAGGCGTATTTGGACCTGGGAGCAGAGGGGCCACAGCCGCCTCCCTCCATGATGTCCCGTCCTGTCAGCATCACCGTCTACTGTGAGATCACCTTTTTTTTAAATCCACACTGCCAGAACAAAACAATGACTGGTTGTGTCCTGCTTCTCTCTGCTCTACTTCTCCTTTCATAGACAAACCAGTCATCAACACCACAAAACTCCCTATGGTTGTCCCGCTCTTTCGAGGTTATCCTGAGGAGCTGGTCTGCGAAGCTGATGGTCACCCACCTCCAGATATCGACTGGATACACACTGCAGATGCTCGTGTCTCAGGAGGCAACATCACGGTTTCGGAGGGGGGGCTGTACATCTGCAAGGCCTCCAATTACTTGGCTGTGGCCCTCCATGAGGTCGAAGTGATTCCTAAAGGTAGTCCTGACATATTTGTATTATGGTAATGGTTTTATTTCATTTGAACATGCATCAGATTACAATTGAATGCATCACATAATCAGTTCACAGTTCCACATGTCCAAAAGGAGTAGGAAGAAGCAAAGCTTATTAAATCCTACCCCTCCATCTGGTACTTTTACAATCAGTAACTGTTACATTTGTTCACTTCCTGCTTTCCTAATATAGTTTACCAAAGTACGAGGTGATATGACCATACAATGACATAATGTGTACCATAGTAAGTGTCAATATAGTGATATGTATAGCACATCATGACTGGTTCAAGACTCTTCATCCTTGTATTTAGCAAACATCAACTGCTTGTATTGTTTCTTGAATTGGCTCATCGTTGTGCATTGTTTAAGGGTCTTACTCAATCCATTCCATAGTTTGATTCCACATACTGAAATGCTGTGGCTTTTTAACGTAGTCCTAGCATATAAGTGTTTCAAATGTACTTCTTCCCTGAGATCATATTTCTCCTCTCTTGTAGAGAAGTATTGGATGACATTTTTAGGTAATTGGTTATTTGGTTAGCCTTATGCATTATTTTAGCTGTTTGAAGATGAACTATATCAGCAAGTTGAAGTATTTGTGATTTTAGAAATAAGGAGTTAGTATGTTCTCTGTAGGCGGCATTATGAATTATCCTTACTGCCCTTTTTTGCAGTACATTTAGCAAGTGAAGATTGCTTTTATCGTTATTATAATATATATTTCCACACAATAAGTAAGATATGGTAGAACCAGAGAGCAATAAAGAGTGTAAAATAAATTTTGCTTTGTTCAATATTGAAATATTTCTGGCCGCATTATGTTGTATATTTGTAATATGTAATATGAGGTATTAAATAATGTCCTGGTAGTGACACCAAAATGATTCCATATTACAGAGATAATTCTTTGTGTTGTCATGTGAAAAACTTTTGTTCAAATCTATTTGTGGCAGGCAGCCGCTAATGAAGTTACGGAAAACGTCTTTTTCTTTTTTTTTGAGTTAACACAAATCTTGTGTCTTGTCGCCGTTGCAGAGGACTACCTGCCCCTCATAGCCGGGTTAGTGGCAGTCACGGTGGTGATCATCTCCGCCATCTTCGTCTTCATCTACTCCATCTACTACAAGAACACCAAGATGCGGCGCTACAGCCTGAAAAACCCCAAACTCAGCACGCACAACGGCAACGTGGCCCACAACGGCTGGGACCTCCAGTTCCCCATGACCATACTCTCGTAGCATGTGACCTTTGGGAGGGGGAAACGCTAAAGATAACCCCTCCCGGCGGCGGACTGACTCACACTGGACTCAGGATTCACGTATTTTATCAAACAAGGGCTAATTGTTGCGCTTTACATGCCAGTACTATGTTTAAAAGCTGACTCTTTTATATTTTAATAACCTCAAAGGGAATTTAAGATGAATGTTTAGTTGAGGTTTTCCTGCCCAACTCCTGTGGCCTTTGTGGCGACATCTCACTCCCACAAAAACACATTAAGAAAGCACCCTGAGGCCTCTGTGTTGTTAACAGAGGAAGTGCACTACTTTTCTTTGAGGAAACACTAATCAGTTGTGTGTTTGGGGGTTTTTTTTCACAACACAATGCCAATAACTGAGCCTTTTGTCCTGTGTGTAAGCCACTGTGCACTTGTGCAGTACTGCTGTGGACAGATGCTTTTTTTTAATGAGTGAATGACCTAAGAGCCCATGAACACTTCATTGAAAAACACTTTTTTGTATTTGTTGGGATGGCAAACGGACTGCATTGTTATGGATGTAAATGTGATAGGCAATGTATTTGTGAATATTGTTGTAAATATTTATGACTGAGAAAGGATTTCTAAAAAAAAATATATATATATATATATATATATATATTAAAGATGTGGCTTTTCAGGAAACTCGCTTTGTTGTTTATATATAAAGTTTCATCCATTTTTTTTCTATCCTGCTTATCCTCACCAGCGTCGCGGGGGCTGGACTTAAGTTAATGCTTACATGGTTCCTTCAAAGACGTCGGGAAAAATGAAACATGGAAAAACTCAAAAGTCGTCAACTCGTACGTAGTGGGTTTAATATATATATTCATAAACACATGAGATTTAAATTATGATATAATTTGTGGTGAATACCCATATTGTTCCTACAACCATATTAACAAATTACGAGTCGTCCTCACTATGTAATACAGTAATATAGTAATGTGGTTTTCTAGCGTCATGTCTTAGCAAGAAGGACACATTTCTTCATCTTAGAAAAACCTTTCACAACCTCTCCAGTGACGCACAAAATTGACGTTTTTTACTGCTTAAGTGTTTACGCCTACTTCCCGTCATTACACATGTATCTAAGCAAGACGAGGAACACCTGAACGCAGCACGTAGTAACTTTTACTTTCTAAATTTGTAAACGGACGGTTACCAGGTTGAGACCGAATGAATCTTTTTTTGGACCATTTAAACACAATTCAGCTGTAAAATTGTTTCTTTTGTGGTGTCGTCGTGATGTGGTGCATCGTGTTTTTCAGCTTATTTGCGTATGCAGGTACAACTTTTGTTTCCCTTTACCGTAAACATAGCAGTTTACGTTATGTTAGCATTAGCTTAAGGATTACCCACACAGTTAATGTAGGATAACGCAGGAATATATTTTTCTTTTCTGGACTAACCACGCCTTCAACAATTGTTTCTTAATATGTTAAGTATCATATGATAACTTTACACTGTCTTTATGTAACAACTACATCGAAATAATCAATTTTAAAAGACACATCTGAGCATTAATGTTGTCTTATCTGTCCGGCGTGTAACACTGGTACTTTGATTCAAATTTGAGCTTAACATGATAACATTGAACGCACTGTCTGATAATATGTCCTTCCAGCACAGACTGCAAGCGACTCTTGTCCAGTGGAAACGAGTCCAACCAAAGCGGTGGTGCCTTTCGGAGGCTCTTTCACCGCCACCTGTAAGGCCTTATCCGACCAGGTGGAGGGTATGGGCTGGGAGTCTTCCTACGGGGGTACAGGACTGCAGCAGGGAGTGACCAATATCACCTTGCATGTTGAGTCCTTGAGAGACTGGAGATTGAATGCGGTGTGCTTCGCCAATCTCAAAGATGGCTCTCAGTGCACCCAACGGTTTCCCATCACTACTTACAGTTGGTAGCCTTTTATTTGGATTGTGTACTCCAATAACACAAGCTCACTTTTGTCACTTTTTTTGTTCTTGTTGTTGCAGAAATGCCTGACAGTGTGACCATAGATGGTTGGACAGAGAATGAGCCGAAGAAGGAGGGCTTAACGTTCATCCTATATTGTAAGGTCGTTCAAGTTGCACCTATACGTGAAGTCATGGTGGAATGGTTCAAAGGAAATAGGAGCATCGGTTTGGCCGCACAAGGGAAGATGGAGAACAAAGAGCCGATCAATGCTACATTTGGCCATGTTATGACAGTCTTCAGAGAGGATGACGGAACGCAAGTGTGGTGTGAAGCAAGGCTGGACTTTGGGCCATCGGGGCCCGTACTTCCTGTTGTGTCTTCGGAGCCGCAGAAGCTGTTTGTGCTTTGTAAGTGTTCCGTTTGCTGCCTCTTTTTTGGGGATGATGTCTGCTTTCATGCTACCTGTGAAAGGTCGTGACATGGTTTTGCAGGAGCAAGTCACCCACCCAATGTTTTTAACATCATTTTTAGCCTGCAGCTCATTTTGTATCTATACTAGATTACATTAGATTAGATTCAACTTTATTGTTATTGCTCATGTCACTGTTACAGGGCAACAAAATGCAGTTAGCATCCAATCAGAAGTGCAAATTTATAAATACCTTATTAGTAAATAAATAGAGCTGTAAATGGACAGATATATGTACAAACTATAACAGGCTATGACTACGAAACAGTGGATATTGCAGATTATACAGATTACAAACAGTATGAACAGTATGGGGGCTGCACGGCGGTCGAGTGGTTAGCGCGCAGATCTCACAGCTTAGAGAGTTCAATCCCACCCTCGGCCAGCTCATGTTCTCCCCGTGCATGCGTGGGTTTTCTCCACAATAGCCACAATGTCTATGACAATTATTAGAGATCTCTAGACATGAAATAGCACCCCTATAGTCACCTTTGCACACAACTATAGGATATAATTAAAGCAAATAAGTAATTTAAGATATAAATTAAGCTTGTGTGTACATGCCCATGTTGTTATATATTATAATGATCATAAGGGCCGCACGGCGGTCGAGTGGTTAGCGTGCAGATCTCACAGCTAGGAGAACCGAGTTCAATCCCACCCTCGGCCATCTCATGTTCTCCCCGTGCATGCATGGGTTTTCTCCACAATAGCCACAATGTCTATGACAATTATTAGAGATCTCTAGACATGAAATAGCACCCCTATAGTCACCTTTGCACACAACTACAGGATATAATTAAAGCAAATATGTCATTTAAGATATAAATTAAGCTTGTGTGTACATGCCCATGTTGTTATTATATATTATAATGATGAGGGCTGCACGGCCACCAGTCCAGGGTGTACCCCGCCTCTTGCCCCGAAGTCAGCTGGGATAGGCTCCAGCACCCCCCGCGACCCTCGTGAGGAAAAAGCGGTAGAAAATGAATGAATGAAGATATAAATTAAGCTTGTGTGTACATGCCCATGTTGTTATTATATATTATAATGATGAGGGCTGCACGGCCACCAGTCTAGGGTGTACCCCGCCTCTTGCCCTGAAGACAGCTGGGATAGGCTCCAGCACCCCTGCGATCCTTGTGAGGATAAGCAGTAGAAAATGAATGAATGAATGAACAACTCATGTGTTGTATTTCTAGTCTTTTCACATTATTAACTGAAAACCTGAATGAAAAGCAGGTTTGTCCACCTCTGTTGGGTCCCTCCAGCCGTATCCGCTGCCTCAGACCATGACGCTACTTACCACCACTTGTATAGAAATTTGATAACATACCCACTGATAGGCTCCAGCGGTAGAAAATGAATGAATGAATGAACAGTATGAATGTGACAAGATATAATAACAGTAATATGTACAGTAGTGCAATGAAGTGACTGGGTGGTAGGAGTCCTTAGCAATTTGTGATGCCCTCCTGAGACAACACTTCCTGTAGATGTCCCCGATGGCAGGAAGTGAAGCTCCGGCAATGCGTTGGGCAGATTTCACTACTCTTTGCAAATCAATAATTAGGTATCATACACAGTAACGGTAAAGACATGATTTTCTGATGCTCTATTTGCGTCGTCTTTCATCAACAGACCCGCCCACCTTCAACGAAACTCACACGAACCTGTCACTTCCCATTGGAGGCAACATGACTTTAAATTGCAGCGCTTCTGGAAACCCGCCTCCGAGATACAGCTGGACTCTCCCGGTCCCGTTGAAGTTGGAGACGGAAAATCAACCCGTTTTGACCTCATCCTTCCAGCATCCCGGCACATACCAGTGCACCGCCGCTAACTCCCTGGGCGCCACCACCAAAGTCTTCACTGTCAGCGAAGCTCCAAGTAAGACGCCATTTATTCAGCGTTCTTAACTTCCGTCGATTTAACGTTTGCGTAATTTTCACTTCTTTGCTGTTGTCCTTCAGCAGGTAGTCGCTACGGCGGGACCACCGCTGGGATTTTAATTGCTGTGTTGTTTCTTGTCATTGTCATTATGGGATGCGGGGTGGCCTACAAGCAGAGAAACTCTCAGGGCGCAGTTTCTCAATCTCAGAATACTTGACGATACAATAACGGAAAACTCCCGTCTCCCGCAGGGGATTGGACGACCTTCGCAGCAGTGGTTGGAGTGTTTCTGGCCCTGGGAGTCCTTCTCGTCATCGGCGGACTTTTATTTGTCACTCCCCAAGGAACGTTTTCGTTTAACAAGGGCAGCTATAGCAGGGGACAACCTACGTCAGGTCCTGTATGATTTAAAAAAAAAAAAAAAAAAGTTTTTATGATGAATGCTTTAGGCCTAAGGGGTGTGGCCTACCCTGCATGCACATTACTACTACGATACATACACTTGTTTACTCACACTAGTACTATGTTTACATGATTGAGATTGTATTGTTGTACTTCACTGTGCCACTTTTGGCTGCATGTGTGTTTTTGCTCGCCTACTGGAACCTTAAAAGTCAAACGTATTCGGCAACATAGGAACAAATATGTTTCGCAGTCAAACTGCACAGTCATCAATTGACCTGCCTGGTGAACTCAAATTGGGGTGAAATGGAGTTCACGATGAGTTGCTGGGGGAAGTGGAACAACATGATCCACTTTACACTATGGCACAACTCTTGCATTATTCTGCTTAGTGTCATTCTGGCGCGGAAGCATGAGTTCAGAACATTACAAATACTATTTTAAAAATATCATACTTGACTGTGACTTATCGCCATAATTGATGAAGAAATACTTCTTTAAAAACTGATTGTTTTATCGAGTGCTGCACGGTGGTAGAGTGGTTAGCAAACAGGCCTAACAGCTAGGAAACCCGAGTTCGAGTCCACCCTCGGCCATCTCTGTGTGGAGTTTGCATGTTCTCCCCGTTTCTCCAGGGGCACATTCCAAAAACATGCTAGGTTAATTAGCGACTCCAAATTGTCCATAGGTATGAATGTGAGTGTGAATGGTTGTTTTTCTATATGTGCCCTGTGATTGGCTGGCGACCAGTCCAGGGTGTACCCCGCCTCTCGCCTGAAGACAGCTGAGATAGGCTCCAGCACCTCAGCGACCCTCATGTGGATAAGCAGTAGAAAATGAATGAATATTTCAGCATTATTAGAGCCTCTAGACATTAAATAACACCCCTATATTTACTTTTAAACTCTTATTACCCAAATTTGTAAATAAAAGAAATAAAACCTTTTAGGGGCTGCACGGTGTTAGAGTGGTTAGCACACAGGCTTCACAGCTAGGAGACCCGAGTTCAATTCCACCTTCGGCCATCTCTGTGTGGAGTTTGCATGTTCTCCCCGTGCATGCGTGGGTTTTCTCCGGGTACTCCGGTTTCCTCCCACATTCCAAAAACATGCTAGGTTAATTGGCGACTCCAAATTGTCCATAGGTATGAATGTGAGTGTGAATGGTTGTTTGTCTATATGTGCCCTGTGATTGGCTGGCGACCAGTCCAGGGTGTCACCCCTCGTTTATCACGGTTAATTGGTTAGAGGCCCTACTGTGATAGGTGTAAAGTATTTTTTATATTATTAGAGCCATTTAGACATTATATAACAACCCTATGGTCACTTTTACACTCATATTACCTACTATAGTAGACAGCATAAGCAATTATAAGACTCACCGGCAACGTTTGAATTTTAAGGTTCCAATATTTTATGTATATGCGTGTGTTTTTAAAAGCATGTTGCAGCACCTTAATATCTCAAGCGATGAATTGCACTGACTTGTCCCATTTTAAATCAAGACAACCACTTGCTTTGTTCTCAAACTTGCCAAAAAAACAAAAAAGAGCCATTAAATGGATGAAGAGTGTGCAATGTCCAAAACAAAGAAAAATATTCTTTCACTTGTACCCTTCTCGCTGTTGTTGAACAAGTGAGTGTGTGAGATAAATCACACGGATCTTTACATTCCGTTCCCGTCCACTTTAGGTGACTCCAACGCTGTATGCTCAGCCTGCGTTGCCACAACAACCAGGCTCTGAATCGCTTCTGCTTGTTTTAATGACGGGGGAAAAAAAAACACAACACAGGAGTTGAAGTGCATGAAGTTGTTACTCTGATGTGAGGGCTATGTATGGTATACAGTTTCACTATCGCAGCTGTGTGCACTATAAATAACAGAAAGCATCTGATTACACGTGCTGCAGATAGGCTGCATGCAGCATTCTGGTCACAGTGGGGAGTCTTGCAAACAACAGCCACAGCTCCTGCCTGCTGGGATCTCACAAAGCGGCGAGGTCACTGGATGTAAGAATGCAGGCAGCAATGACATTCGCTAGCCAATCACAGGGCACATATAGACAAACAACCATTCACACTCACATTCATACCTATGGACAATTTGGAGTCGATAATTAACCTAGCATGTTTTTGGAATGTGGGAGGGAACCGGAGAACCCGGAGAAAACCCACGCATGCACGGGGAGAACATGCAAACTCCACACAGAGATGGCCGAGGGTGGAATTGAACTCAGGTCTCCTATTTGTGAAGCCTGTGTGCTAACCACTCGAACACTGTGCGGCCCCTAAAAGGTTTTATTTCCTTTTATTTACAAATTTGGGTAATAAGAGTTTAAAAGTCAATATAGGGGTGTTATTTCATGTGAAGAGGGCTCTAAAAATGCTTAAATATTCATTCATTTTCTACTACTTATCCTCATGAGCACGCTGGAGCCTATCCCAGCTGTCTTCGGGCGAGAGGCGGGGTACACCCTGGACTGGTCGCCAGCCAATCACAGGGCACATATAGACAAACAACCATTCACACTCACATTCATACCTATGGACAATTTGGAGTCGCTAATTAACCTAGCATGTTTTTGAAATGTGGGAGGAAACCGGAGTACCCGGAGAAAACCCACGAATGCACGAGGAGAACATGTAAACTCCACACAGAGATGGCCGAGGATGGGATTGAACCCGGGTCTCCTAGCTGTGAGGCTAACCACGCCGTGCCGTGCAGCCCTCATGATCATTATAATATATAATAACAACATGGGCATGTACACACAAGCTTAAGTTATATCTTAAATGACTTATTTCCTTTAATTATATCCTATAGTTGTGTGCAAATGTGACTATAGGGGTGCTATTTCATGCCTACAGATCTCTAACAATTGTCATAGACATTGTGGAGAAAACCCACGCATGCATGAGGAGAACATGTAAACTCCACACAGAGATGGCCGAGGGTGAGATTGAACTCGGGTCTCCTCGCTGTGAGGTCTGCAGCCTAACCACTCGACCGCCGTGCAGCCCTCATAATCATTATAATATATAATAACATGGGCATGTAAACACAAGCTTAATTTATATCTTAAATGACTTATTTGCTATAAATATATACAATAGTTGTGTGCAAAGGTGACTATAGGGGTGCTATTTCATGTCTAGAGATCTCTAATAATTGTCATAGACATTGTGGCTATTGTGGAGAAAACCCACGCATGCACGGGGAGAACATGCAAACTCCACACAGAGATGCCTGAAGGTGGGATTGAACTTGGGTTTGTTAGCTGTGAGGTCTGCGCTAACCACTCGACCGCCGTGCAACCCTCATGATGATTATAATATATAATAACAACATGGGCATGTACACTCAAGCTTAATTTATATCTTAAATGACTTATTTGCTTCAGCTATATCCTATAGTTGTGTGCAAAGGTGACTATAGGGGTGCTATTTCATGTCTAGAGATCTCTAATAATTGTCATAGTCAGTGTACAGCTGGTGCTATAATGCTAGATTTTGTAGCCATTATCTACATGGCTGGCAACACAAGCGAGTAGCAAGATAATTGTCTTGCTTGGCTGGGCCTGCACGAGTGCTGGTGGCACTAGGGGAGTTGCGGTTCATTAAAGGCTGTGGAAAGGGATGGAATGGCTAAGTTGGTGTCCTTCTCGATCATCCATCAGTGATGTCACGTCAAAGGTGAGTAGTTTTACCTTGAATTTTTAGCTTTATTATTCAGTGTTGAACTTTTTTTTTTTTTTTTACATTCCCATGTCTCCCCTCTGGTACCCCAACCCCGCCACCCCACCCACCCACTCTTAAGTCAGCTGGGATGAAGGGGCCCTTGTGTTGAACAAGCATTGTTCCCTGCGGAGTTTGCCAAGCTTGTGCAACTTTGGATTTTTCTTTCGCCGACGTTTCACCGCAGAAATGGTGTTTGTGCCGTGGATTCTGTGGACTATGTGCATGTTTTACTCAGGTAAGATGTTAAGTGTGTTTATACACTTATGTTGTTTTCATGTGGTGTGTTTTTTTTATTTTTATTTAGTGGTAGTCGATGGCAATGCAGGGAAATGATTGTGGCCTTTTAGTTGTTAAATAACTTAGTGTGGCTGCTTTTTAATGAACATTCTACAGCTTTATTGCCCTTACTTGCTATTTGTTGGTATCTAAAATTGCAGCAGCATGTGAACACAACATAAAAAGAATGCTTTTCTTGCTTTGTTGTGTGTCACAAATGTGTGTCCATTTTGAACTATGGGAAGACTTTATTTTGGCACATTTGTGGTTTTAAAGGATTTAAAAGCATATCTTTTTAGAAAAGCTTTTACATTATTACATTATAGTTTAATGCATATTTAATGTCTTTGGTTCACTGTGTTGTGTTAGTTTGGCTTTGGTCATTTTCACCTCCACTACTCTACTTGTTTTAGATGTTCTTAATGTGTTATTGTGACACTTGCTGTTAACTTTTTTGTTTGTTTTTTTTTTTTTTTGTTTTGTTTTATTTGTTATTTTTTTTTTTTTTATTTGTTATTTTTATTTTTTTTAATTTGTTATTTTTATTTTTTTTATTTTTTTTTATTTTTTTTATTATTTTATTATTTTATTATTTTTATTTTTTTATTTGTTTTTTTTATTTTATTATTTTATTATTTTATTATTTTATTATTTTATTATTTTATTATTTTATTATTTTATTATTTTATTATTTTATTATTTTATTATTTTATTATTTTATTATTTTATTATTTTATTATTAAGTGTTGTTAGGACACTTGCTGTTATTTTTATTTTTATTTTTATTTTTATTTTTATTTTTATTTTTATTTTTATTTTTATTTTTATTTTTATTTTTATTTTTATTTTTATTTTTATTTTTATTTTTATTTTTATTTTTATTTTTATTTTTATTTTTATTTATTTATTTATTTATTTATTGTTTTAACTGTTGCACTTTGAGATTATTTATTTGATGTAAAGTGCGTTATAAATTAAATGTGTTATTATTTTATGATTACATTTGGTCACAACTCGTGACGGCATCAAACTGTGGAAACAGCGCCTACAAGTGGTGTGGATTGACACAGTTAGGCCCAGGACTATTTGGATAGTTTGACCTTCTAACGTGTGATTTGTGAAGCTTCTTCAAGAACGAGCAGGCCAACCTAATGGCTAATGTTTGTCTCAGCATCAGGTGATGGTTGCTCCTTAATCCTCAAGCCCCCCAGGGTAGTGGTGGGCTTCGGGGAGCCGGTGTCGGTCAGCTGCGAGGCCACGCGGCCTGTGCGCGTTCTGGGATGGGAGTCGGCCATCAGCGCGGCGCACACTCAGCAGGGCCCGAGCGTCCAATGGAAGGTGGACAGCCTCATCGACTGGATCGAGGAGCCCATCTGTTACGGGGTGTTCTTCACGGCGCCTCGCCAGTGCGAGGAGAAGCTGAACCTCGTCCTCTACAGTAAGACCACTTCCTCTTTTTTTTAACAATCGACACTCGACATTAGTGCCTGGTTCTGTCCCCCACAGAGAGTCCAGACAGCGTCACCATCAGGACCGAGAATCACACCGGACCCATGGTGGAGGGCAAAGAGTACCACCTGCTCTGTGAGGTGCAGAACATCGCTCCGGTTCAGTACCTCAACTTGAGGTGGTACAGGGGCCACACCCAGGTGTATAACCGCTCCTTTTCTGACCTCACGTCTCCATCGCCGGTGCAAGTGTCCTCCATTTTGGTCATCACGCCCGCCAAGGCCGATAACGGCGCACGGTACAGCTGTGTAGCAGAGCTAGAACTCGGACCGGAGGGACCACAACCACCTCTGACTGTCACCTCGGAGACCCTGATAGCATCTGTGTATTGTGAGTTTTAAAAACCTACTTTTTTTTTATACTTTATTTTTTCAATTGTTTTTTAAACAAAACGTCAACAGTAATACAAACAAACTCTGAAAACCTACTTTTTTAATACTTTATTTTTTCATTTTTTTTTAAAACAAAATGGCAACAGTTATACAAACTCTAAAAAACTACTTTTTTAATACTTTATTTTTTCAATTTTTTGTAAAAAAAAACATCAACAGTAATACAAAGAAACTCTAAAAACCTACTTTTTTATACTTTATTTTTTAAATTTTTTTAAACAAAATGTCAACAGTAATACAAAGAAATTCTAAAAACGTACTTTTTTTTAATACTTTATTTTTTCAATTTTTTTTTAAACAAAACGTCAACAGTAATACATACACTTTAAAAACCTACTTTTTTGATACTTTTTTCCCCAATTTTTTGTTAAACAAAACGTCAACAGTAATACAAACAAACTCTAAAAACCTACTTTTTTATACTTTATTTTTTATTTTTTTTAAACAAAACGTCAACAGTAATACAAACAAACTCTAAAACCTACTTTTTTATACTTTTTTTTCAATTTTTTTTAAACAAAGCGTCAACAGTAATACAAACAAACTCTAAAAAACTACTTTTTTTACACTTTAGTTTTTCAATTTTTTTAACAAAACGTCAACAGTAATACAAACAAACTCTAAAAACCTACTTTTTTAAAAACTTTATTTTTTCATTTTTTTAAACAAAACATCCAACAGTAATACAAACTCTAAAACCTACTTTTTTTTATACCTTATTGTTTTCAATTTTTTTTAAACAAAATGTCAACAGTAATACAAACAAACTCTAAAAACCTACTTTTTTTATACTTTATTTTTTCTATTTTTTTAAACAAAACATCAACAACAATACAAACAAACTCTAAAAACCTACTTTTTGAATACTTTATTTAATTTTTTTTCAAACAAAATGTCAACAGTAATACAAACAAACTCTAAAAAAACTACTTTTTTATACTTTACTTAATTTTTTTTTAAACGTCAACAGTAATACCAACAAACTCTAAAAAAGCAGGTGTGTCCAAAGTGCGGCCTGGGGTTTCATTTTTATTGGCACCTGGCTTATTCTAAAAATTATACATATTATTAGATATTTACCTAATTTGCTTTTCTGTTGGTTTTATAACTCATCCTACCTGATGTTCATTGTTCCCCGATTTTAAACAGTACCTGTGTTATTGTATCCCCGCCACAGTTCCCCCAGTGTTCCAGAGTCCTGGACCAGAAAGTGTGGACATTACAGAAGGTGCTGAAACGACACTGAACTGCACCGCCACAGGAAACCCGGCACCTCTCTACAGCTGGCACGCCTCCCAGCCCGTGCATGAGCTGAGGGAGGAGAGCGATGCCGTGCTCGCCTCCTCCTCCTTGCTGCCAGGAACCTACACCTGCACCGCCTCCAATAAATTAGGGAAGAAGAGCAAGCATTTCACCGTCAAGGCCAAGGAGGTCTAAAGGCATTTTGGTTTGCCTTCGGGTTTGAAACAATCACCAGGACACAATGTGGGGAGTTTTAAGACTCAAACATGCAATATTTATACTTCATTTGTTACTATTCTAACATGAATAGGGGTGTAGCAGTTACTCTATTCTCTACAATCACTTTAAATAAATGCCTCACCTCA
The DNA here is from genome assembly GCF_030265055.1 of Doryrhamphus excisus. Classification (NCBI taxonomy): domain Eukaryota; kingdom Metazoa; phylum Chordata; class Actinopteri; order Syngnathiformes; family Syngnathidae; genus Doryrhamphus; species Doryrhamphus excisus. The sequence goes on from NC_080480.1 coordinate 13,781,669, forward strand.
AACAGGACAAAAATGACAGGTGCTACCACTAGGGGGCAGTAATTACCTTTTAATATAACCTTTACTATGGCTGATACAGCCACGTATCCATCTTTACCAAAACACACCGTCAACATAGCAGACGTGGCATCTGTAAAGCTGACATTTACAAGACAAAGCCATGTTTAGATGCAGTGCATTGGGGGGGGGGGGGGGGGGGGGGGAGCCAGAAGGAATAATGTTAATAATGATAATATTTTTTTAACCATACAATAATATAAAAATGGCCCCACATCCTTTCATTTTTCAGTGTGTGGCCCTTGTGGGGAAAAACTTTGGACACCCATGCTTTACCCCATTAGACGTTTAGCACTCTCTGCAGTTTAGTAAATAAATGCCACTTTATGTCACAATGCGGTAAATGTGTTTTCCTGTCATATTCTGTTAAAATAGAGATATATTGTTTTCCATATTGATATATTGATTAAATCACATTGTTCTTATATATTATCTATGTGTTCCTTGTTTGTTATAAAGCAGATTGTGTTTATAGAAACAAGAGCCGGGTTCATAAGGATTGGGACTGTTTAAGATGAGGCTACAATAATTAAAAAAATTATTAGTTTGTGAATTAACATGATTGTCATGGTGAAGAGTTGGAAAAAAAATTGCTATGTGCTTGTTTTATTAAAAATTGAAACAAATAGGCTATTCTTTCAACTTTATGGAGATTCCTTGCCCTAACTAATGTGCAAATGTGTTTCGTGTACTGTTAATATTCTTAACATTGAAAATTAATTGTAAAATATAACGTTTTCCAAAAATATATGTTGTTTCTTTATACGTTTTGCTAGAGTTCAAGCGCCTACAAAACTATAAAATGCCAAGAGATGTCGCTGTTACACTACTCGGCACATTTATTGGCCCCCCTCTGCGCATCACGTGATCAAAACATTCCGAATGCGGAAGCGAAAGTAGCGTAAGCCGTGACACTAGCGGTCTCCTCTGGAGTTAAAATTGTTATTTCCGCTCAGGGATGCCACAAAAAGACCCATGTCAAAAGCAAGCCTGTGCAATCCAAGTGTGTTTACAAGGTACGTCATATGTAGTTTCTGTAATACGTTTACCGTACGTTTTAAAACAAAGTCATATGTTTGATGCTAACTCGCTAACTTTCTTCCCGCAGCTAACAAGTACATCGAGAGCATGTGTGCGGATGTGATCAATGACATGCGGAAGTGTTGCCAGATACACTCAGCAAGATCTCTCTGCTGTTCCGGTTTTAAAGACCCCAAACACACTGATGGGAAAAGCAGCACTTGAGTCTAAAGGCATGGATTGTTATTGTGTCAATAACCATTTATGACTGTAAAGCAAGTCTCTGTTGGAACCCCCAATAATTCGTTATATTTATGGAAACAGGTTAAAGCAGGAAGTGCAGTGTTAATAAAGGAGGTCTGAACCTTGTGCACTTTTTGATGAGTATAATATGAAATAAATGGTTTTGCTAACACACAAGTATACATATTTTTATTACTATTATTGCATACTGTTTAAAATGTAATCTTCAGAATTTAATATTAAAAAATACTTGTTTTGTTGTGTACGGTAAATTCAAATGTTGATGTAGGGCCCTTTAAAAAAGGGGCGGAGTTACACACGCACTCAACGCGCCTCGTGACGTCAGACGTACAACGTCCACCGGAAATGAACAGGAGTACTTTCTAGAATGTAGCAGCAAGCTCATGCTAGCTCCTTTCTTGTGTAGTTTTTATTCGCATTTCTTGTTAAACCTCTTGAAGCGTTGAAGGCAACCCTAATATAAAGTTTTATATTTTTTTTCAAATTTATAATTCTCACTTAAAATCGCGGCCCCCACTCAATTGAGCCGAATCATAGCTTATAGCTAACGCCACTAACGCGTCGAGGACACTCATTAGCTGGTAGGCATCATGTCCAGGATAGACTACAGCGTGTGGGACCACATTGAGGTGTCCGACGATGAAGATGACACCCACCCGAACATCGACACACCCAGCCTCTTCAGGTGGAGACACCAGGTATATGTCGAATAGCTCATATATTCTCAATATTGCTGGTTAGTCGACGTCTGTGACGTCATGGGATGTAGATTTTTTAAATAATGTCATTATAAATAAACTAGGGATATTCAACGGGCGGTATATGGGCCAATTCCGGCCTGTAATTAGACACTTTTCCGTGTCACAAAAAGGATATTGGACTAGAATTAAGTTGATAAAAATAGCAAAGCATCCCTGTCATATAGAGGATCTTTGATATGTGTTTTTTTAATTAGGTCCTTTTAAAACGTCAGATCAGTCCTACTGTTTTTTTTTTTGCTGTACTTCCTAACAAACAGCAAAGCTAAGATACTTTTTCAATTAAAAAAAAACCTGTTTCCAAGTCTGGTTATCATGATACCACTAACAACATGTATACAAAACTGCAACATAAATGTGTTACAAGTATATTGTGAAAGGACCAGGCTTAATTGAAGATAGTGTGTCCAGGTTTGAGACTAATGTAATGAAAAAAAAACACCAGCATAAACACTTATTGTGTTTTCAGGCCCGCGTGGAACGAATGGAAGAATTCCAGAAGAAAACACAAGACCTGAACAAGGGACTCACAGATTGCCGCCGCAAGTTAGTGGAAACGCAGAAGAAAATCCAGGACATGAGCCTCTCCGCATCAGAGGACAACAAAGCCGATGTGAGCAAGGTAAAGACGGAGGAGAAGAAGCTGAAGAAAGAGGAGCGCGACTGGGAGAGGAAGCTGGAAGACCACTGCCGGGAGGAGAAGAAGATGCCGTGGAATGTGGATACACTCAGCAAAGAAGGTTTCAGCAAGGTGGGGAGCAGTTAAAGGCGTGACACACTCGCTGTCCATTATACCTGAAATCACCAGGAAGTGAAGAACGATAAAAGTGTGTCATTCCCAGCCGGAATATACACATTTAAAAGAAAAAAAATAATAATTCGGAGCACACTAGCCTGTTTTAAAAATACATAAAGTCCATAAAAGCTGTCGTAAAATCCCCGAATGATCATCTTCAGCACATTCCAAATAAATCTCAGATATTGTCTCGGACTGACATCTGATGAATGGAGCCTTCATAACTGCAGCTTACATTTTATGATTGCATTTGCATTTTTGCACAGTCACCGCTCACTGTTTCATCCAACATGCTAAACTTAGCTTGAAAATTGATGTTAAAGGTAAATAACCAACCCTCACCTATTCATGCGTTAGCATTTGCTCCCTTGCACATTCTTGGCTTTCATTTGTCTGCTTTAATTAGCTTGTTTAACAGTAAGTTAAATAGAAAGTGGATGGATATATGGCATTTTTCTGCTGGGTTCCGAATACAAAACAATACAACCTGACGCTCTTGTTATCTTAACGCATCTTAAGGCTACATGACAAAAAGGTGAGTGTAGATAGATAGCCAATCACAGGGAACATATCGACAAACAACCATTCACACTCACATTCATACCTATGGACAATTTGGAGTCGCTAATTAACCTAGCATGTTTTTGGAATGTGGGAGGAAACCGGAGTACCCGGAGAAATCCCACGCATGCACGGGGAGAACATGCAAACTCCACATAGAGATGCCCGAGAATGGAATTGAACTCGGGTCTTCTAGCTGTGAGGCCTGCGCGCTAACCACTCAGCCGATTAGTGCTACCAATCAATTCAAATATTTAATAGCAATGAACCACATTTTCCTCCATAATTAACTCATAATTAATCACGTGATTTTTTATAATCTCTAATAAGTAAGGATTTAATATGCAACTACAACGATAACTACATCAAATTTTAAGGGCATGTCAATTTTGGAAATATGAGTCAGTCTTTTATTCAAAAATAATATACAGTTAGAGTTATATATAAATAGAACAGAATTTTTAATACAAGCTGTTTGTCCCACTTTGTTTGACAGTCCTTGAACGCACCTTCTCACACACTGCACAGATAGATCGATACTTAATCTCCAAGAGAAATTCACAGATCCTGCAGTTTACAGATATGGGTGTGCATGCAGGGTTCAAGAAAATAAGGGAATGGTACTCTGTAAAATAGTATATTGAAATAAAATAAGGTACAAATAGCAAATACAGTAGAACAAAAATATAACAGCAAAGCAAGCAAAATCGTGTAAATTATGGATTCTAACAGTGTAAAATAGATTATAGGTGGAAATATTACACATTTTTCTCTCAGTTAAGGTACAAATAGCAAATACAGTAGAGCAAAAATATCAAAAATTTAATTGCAAAGCAAGCAAAATAGTGTAAATTTTAAATTCTAACAGTGTAACATAGATTATAGGTGGAAATATTACACATTTTTCTATCATTGGTGCGATCTGCATGGGAAGAAGAGTTGTGCAACTATGAATCCAGCAGAGGGCACTGTTGCACATGTCTATTTACACAGCATTTTCCAGCATGAAGAGGTTTTAACAAGATGTGATGCTGTGTAACTGCATGTTTTCTATGTGAAATACTGTATGCTGTAGATGTTTATTAATGCTTAAAACTGAACTTAAAGTTCAGTAGACATGTCGCACATGTCTATTTACCCAGCATTTTCCAGCAGGAAGAGGATTTAACAAGATGTGTTACTGTGTAACTGCATGTTTTCTATGTAAAATACTGTATGCTGCAGGTATTTCTTAATGCTTAAAACTGAACTTAAAGTTCAGTAGACATGTCGCACATGTCTATTTACACAGCATTTTCCAGCAGGAAGAGGTTTTAACAAGATGTGATGCTGTGTAACTGCATGTTTTCTATGTAAAATGCTGTATGCTGTAGGTGTTTCTTAATGCTTAAAACTGAACTTAAAGTTCAGTAGACATGTCGCACATGTTTATTTACACAGCATTTTCCAGCAGGAAGAAGATTTAACAAGATGTGATGCTGTTTAACTGTATGTTTTCTATGTGAAATACTGTATGCTGTAGATGTTTCTTAATGCTTAAAACTGAATTTAAAGGGTTTTGAATGTGAAAAAGAGCCATTATTTGTATTTTTTTTTACCATTACTATAAATGGAAAGCCTCATCTTAAACTTGCACATTCCGTGTTTTTACGGCGATACAATAATATTACATCTTTTTTCTGGAAATTTCCACCAACGGCTGCTAACCCCCTTGAAACAAGACTTTTTGTGGTTTCCTGATTAGTATTTTTCTCGCCTACAGAGCATTGTCAACATGAAACCCGAAGCTGTAGAGGAGTCCGAAGAAGAGAAGGAGAAAAAGCACAAGACCTTTGTGGAAAAATATGAGAAGGAGATCAAGCATTTTGGTGAGAGTGTATGAATTGTTGTTTTGTTTTTTTTTCTGTTCCTGAGATGTGCTCAATCCTTCAGTGTCGTCTTCTCTTGGCCGCCAGGCATGCTGCGACGCTGGGACGACAGCCAAAAGTACTTGTCTGACAACCCTCATCTAGTGTGTGAAGAGACTGCCAACTACCTGGTCATCATGTGCATCGACCTGGAAGTGGAGGAGGTAAGTACTTTCAAGTATATCCTCCTTAAATCGCTGGATATACCATTTTGCTTTGCCCTAATACTTTTGTCCAGCATCAACAAAACGAGTCTTTGCTTGTTTTTTTTAAATTATTTTTTCAGAAACACGCCTTGATGGAGCAAGTAGCCCACCAGACCATCGTCATGCAGTTTATCCTGGAGTTGGCTAAAAGCCTCAAGGTGGATCCACGGGGATGCTTCCGTCAGTTCTTCACCAAGATCAAGGTGAGTTTGCGTGTGTAAAATGAAAATTAAACACACACAGTACTTCATACGGCGCGTAACGGTGACATTCCGATCCGTAGACATCCGATCAGCAGTATCAGGATGCCTTCAACGACGAGATGGAGTCGTTCAAGGATCGAGTGCGTGTCCGAGCGAAGATCCGAATCGAAAAGGCCATGAGGGAATATGAGGAAGAGGAACGACTGAAACGGCTTGGACCCGGAGGACTTGACCCTGTTGATGTGTACGAGTCTCTACCGCAGGTGATTCCTCCTCTTCTTCTGACTGGTCGCCAGCCAATCACAGGGCACATATAGACAAACAACCATTCACACTCACATTCATACCTATGGACAATTTGGAGTCGCTAATTAACCTAGCATGTTTTTGGAATGTGGGAGGAAACCGGAGTACCCGGAGAAAAAGGGGAGAACATGCAAACTCCACACAGAGATGCCCGAGAGTGGAATTGAACTCGGGTTTCCTACCTGTGTAGCCTGCGCGCTAACCACTAAATGCACACAGGCACAGAATAAACCACAAGGTGACAACGAGCAGCACTAGCATAGCTTTGTTAGCTACAGTGCTAATATTACACTCACATTTGAACAGCAGCATTATGCTAGGTAGGTTAGCCTCTTTGCAACTCCCACATCCGGATGTATAGTTGACGGGCTTTCTTTTAAGATATGTAGCGAAGCCTTTTTCATTCATTCATTTTCTATGCCGCTTATCCTCACGAGGGTCGCGGAAACAACCATTCACACTCTCATTCATATCTATGGACAATTTGGAGTCGCCAATTAACCTAGCATGCACCACTCGACCGCCGTGCAGCCCTCATGATCATTATAAATATATAACAACAACATGGGCATGTACACGCAAGCTTAATTTATATCTTGAATGACTTTATTTGCTTTAATTATATCCTATAGTTGTGTGCAAAGGTGACTATAGGGGTGCTATTTCATGTCTAGAGATCTCTAATAATTGTCATAGACATTGTGGCTATTGTGGAGAAAACCCACGCATGCACGGGGAGAACATGCAAACTCCACACAGAGATGGCTGAGGGTGGGATTGAACTCTCCTAGCTGTGAAGTCTGCGTGCTAACCACTCCTACACCGTGCAGCCCAAATATATATATTTTGAAATGATATTTTTCTCACCTTTTGTATTCATTTCCTTCAATGACAGGAGATGCAGAAATGCTTCGATGAGAAAGACATCCAAATGCTGCAAGATGTCATCAGCAAAATGGACCCAACAGTAAGTGACTGGATGATAGACAGTCTGTTCCAGTAAATTCCTGGCCGCACGTCAAGTGGGCACGGAGGCCGTCGCGCTTCTGCTTGTGTTGCGTAAACGTTATGCAAATGTGCAGTACGGTACACGACGGATGCGGGTACAAACTGCTGACCGGGTCCACTAACTTTTGTCTTGTAATTTGTGCTCCAGGAGGCAAAGACGCACATGAAACGCTGCATCGACTCGGGGCTCTGGGTTCCCAACTCCAAGCCCGATGATGGGGAGGAGAAAGAGGAAGACTCCACTTACGAGGACGTCAAAGAGGAGCCCGAAGAAGCCAAGAATGAATGACCATCAGTGTTTGCTAACCCACGGCGTGCGAGTCAGAAAAATGAAATAGACGCATATATCCACCTAACAAGTAAAGGATTGGCTGTCACTTAATTCATATTCATGCTTCCTGCTTGGGAATGAACTGCAGCTTGTCTTATTTAGATCTATGTTTCAAATTGCTCTGTACGCTCATGTTGAGAGTAGTAACACTCTCATTTCCCCCTCTGAATATGTTTGCTTTTTTTTTTTTTTTAGATGTAGGCCCACAGCAGTCAATGTAATCAGGTTGTAAGTTGCCACCTATTTTCTATAAACGATAAACTCCACTTGTTTTCTGTGTTAATGGGTAAGCTTTTTTCCAATGGCTCTTGTCACATGTTGGAACTTGATTAATATTTTCAGTCCGTCTTGTCGGATATAGGATCTTTGCAGAGTGCAGGACTTATTGCATTAGGTCCCTCCTGTCAAATACAGGATCTTTGACTACTGGGCCTAAAAAAACACCTGTCATACAGTATTACAGTACTGTAGATTCTTAAAAACAGCAAAGCGCTCCTGTCAGAGAGAGAATCTTTGAGTCATGTTTTTGCAGTAGACCCATGAAATTAATCAGTATCAAATACTTATTATATTATATTATATATATATATATATATATATATATATATATATATATATAAATAAATAAATATAGGATCTATTGCAGCAGACCCTGAAAAACAGCAGTGCACCCCTGTCAAATAGATGATCTTTGACTAGTGTTTTTGCAGTAGGCTCTTAAAAACAGCAGATCACTTCTGTAAATATAGGATCTTTGACTATTATTGTAGTGCACCCCTGTCAAATAGATTATCTTTGACTTGTGCTTTGCAGTAGGCTCTTAAAAACAGCAGATCACCCCTGTAAATATAGGATCTTTGACTATTATTGCAGCAGACATTGAAAAACAGCAGTGCACCCCTGTCAAATAGATGATCTTTGACTAGTGTTTTTGCTGTAGACTCTTAAAAACAACAGATCACTCCTGTAAATATAGGATCTTTGACTATTATTGCAGCAGACCCTGAAAAACAGCAGTGCACCCCTGTCAAATAGATGATCTTTGACCGGTGTTTTTGCAGTAGGCTCTTAAAAACAGCAGATCACTCCTGTTAATATAGGATCTTTGACTATTATTGCAGTGCACCCCTGTCAAATAGATGATCTTTGACTAGTGTTTTTGCAGTAGGCTCTTAAAAACAGCAGATCACTCCTGTAAATATAGGATCTTTGACTATTATAATGCAGCAGACCCTGAAAAACAGCAGTTTTATAGAGGATCTTTGACTGACTAAATACATTGCTTCTATTTTAGTAAACATGTATATTATTGATTTTAATTTAGAAGTTATGACGATGAGGTTTTAAGTCTTCTGTGACTGAATGTGTTTCATTTTCTCTTTTGTACGTATAACAAAGCGTTAATACCAAACAACTCTTAAACACATTCACAACAGAAAAGCCACCGTTGTTTCCTTTTCTGTTTCCGTTCTTGGCATTGTGAGTAGTATACCTACTTGCGCGTGCGCTGTCCTTGCTACATCACTTCCGGCTTTGGATTCAGGAAGTAAACCCGCCGTCGAAGTGGGCTGAAATGGGGTAAAGTGTTAAGAAGTTCCACTTGTGTTTTTATTAAAACATTTGTCCTCAGAACCTGGAAAACGTGGCCGTTACATGGTAAGCTTATTTTTTTGTCTGTCTTTGTTTCCACTATGGCGACGGAAAAGAAATCTTTAAAAGTTAAAAATCTTAGAATTCCTGACGTAGTTTACGTTTATATGAGGAGGAAAATATAGTGAAATGTAAAGTGCTCAAGTGTGACGCAAACAAGCTAACTCGACACCATTTCCGGAGAGTATTATTAATATAAGTAATATATTAATATGTCATAGCATATTCTTCTGCTCATAAATCCACTGTGAATGAGGGTCGGGGTGTTTATGTAATTGTGGAGACTTGCTACATATTTATATATTGTTTAAACCTGCACATTCCTACAAAGAAGAGAATTAGAGGAAGAAGGCGTAGATTACGAGGAATTAAATTAAAAAAGACATAAAATTAGTATCATAAAGTGATTATAAAACGTACTTTTATTGTAATAAATTAGTAATATAAAGTAAAATATGCGTGGAATTCTTAATTATAATTAGACAAAACCTTGAAATTATACAAGAAAAAATATTACGAGAGAATATTTTATGTTCAAATATTTACTTAACATTATAAAGACATTTAAATAGCTAGCAAGTCATCGACCCATCCATCCATTACGAGCCTTGTTTGTGTACCACAAATATGCACATTAGCAATCAATAAGCCCAATTAAATCTTACCCTCGTACATTGCCACATAATATCAGCATTTGGAAGCATATGAGGTGAAAGAAAAAGAGTAAAAAAATACAGTATAGTCATCTGGCTGTTTGAATTTCTCTTAGAGATGAATAAAGTATCGATCTATATGTGCAGCGTGTGAGAAGGTGCGTTCAAGGACCGTCAAACAAAGTGGGACAAACTGTCGCTTGTATTAGACATTCATAAACTGGGGGACTTCTAACTGTATATTATTTTTGATTAAAATAATGACCCATATTTCCAAAATGCAAAAAAATATGCCCATAAATTTGGTGTAGTTATTGTATATTATAGTTGTATATTAAATCATTACTTATTAGAGATTATTAAAAATCACATGCATGCAATTAAATGTGATAAGTTATGAGTTAATTATGGAGGAAAATGTGATTAATTTCCATTAAATATTTGAATTGATTGATAGCCCGAATTGGCCGAGTGGCTAGCATGCAGGCCTTACAGGTATGAGACCCGAGTTCAATTCCATCCTCTGGGATCTCTGTGTGGAGTTTACATGTTCTCTCCGTGCATGCATGGGTTTTCTCCACAATAGCCACAATGTCGATGACTATTATTAGAGATCTCCAGACATGAAATAGCACCCCTATAGTCACCTTTGCACACAACTATAGGATATAATTAAAGCAAATAAGTCATTTAAGATATAAATTAAGTTTGCGTGTACATGCCCATGTTGTTATTATATATTATAATGATCATGAGGACTGCACGGCGGTCGAGTGGTTAGCGCACAGACCTCACAGCTAGGAGACCCGTGTCCAATCTCACCCTCGGCCATCTCTGTGTGGAGTTTGCATGTTCTCCCCGTGCATGCATGGGTTTTCTCCACAATAGCCACAATGTCTATGACAATTATTAGAGATCTCTAGACATGAGATAGCACCCCTATAGTCACCTTTGCACACAACTATAGGATATAATTAAAGCAAATAGGTCATTTAACATATAAACTAAGCTTGTGTGTACATGCCCATGTTGTTATTATATATTATAATGATCATGAGGGCTGCACGGCAGTCGAGTGGTTAGCGTGAAGACCTCACAGCTAGGAGACCCGGGTCCAATCTCACCCTTGGGTATCTCTGTGTGGAGTTTGCATGTTCTCCCCGTGCATTCCGGGGTTTTTTCTGGGTACTCCGGTTTCCTCCCACATTCCAAAAACATGCTAGGTTAATTGTCGACTATGTCGGTATGAATGTGAGTGTGAATGGTTGTTTGTCTATATGTGCCCTGTGATTGGCTGACCACCAGTCCAGCTGGCATAGGCTGGAATAATGACATCCCTAATATGCATATATGTGTGTGTGTCAGGGGTCTGGCATCATGCCTGTTAGGGGGTTTTCAAAGAGACGTTCCAAAGCAAAGTCCTCTCCAGGGCCTCTGGAGGCACCTCAGCATCCCGGCATCCATGTGTACCTCTTCTGGAGCCCAGATGGAGAGCGTTATCTGTCCCATGTGGTGTCAGAAAAGGTCACGGCGGAGGAGCTGTGCATTATGTCTGCGGAGGCTGTCGGTGAGACATAAAACCCGAATAACTGATGATGTGACTTGTTAGCCTTCTGATGGCGATGATGTCTTTTTAAACAGGTATAGCTCCTCTTTACCATGTGTTGTTTGCGCTGTACGAGCCACTGTCACGCTGTTGGTACAGTCCTAATCATATTTTCAACCCAGAGGAGGATTGCCGTCTGGTGCTTCACTACAGAATGAGGTGAGGTCACGTTAAGGTGTGTTCAATGTCGTATTCAACGTCAATATTTGAGTTATATCAGTGTTACTTTGTGTGTGTGCAGGTTTTACTTTCGGAATTGGCACGGACTTAACGACAGGGAGCCGCTTGTGACTCGTTTTGCTGTGGGTGGCGGCGATGCACCACTGCTTGATATCAAATCACTGGAGTATTTATTCGCCCAGGTGTGTGTGTGTGTGTGTGTGTCACTTCTCACCACATGTTGTCTTTGTGGTCCTGACTGACAGTCTGTCTGCCTCTCTCACTTCCTGTACTGTCTCACAGGCTAAATATGACTTTGTCAATGAAGTGATTGAAATGGAAAAAGGGGAGCTGGGTCGATTCCATAATGAGAGCCTAGGGATGGCCGTGCTGCACCTAACGCACCTGGCGCTGCAGACGGGGCGCACCTTGAGGCGCGTGGCGAAAAAGACCAGGTGAGAACCTTCGGTGCTTTTCATCTTAATATTGGTACACATGTATGTTTGTATTATTACGGCTATATTTTAGTAAAATTATGAAGTTTTCTCTTGTTCAGTTTTGTCCTTTTACTCCTGGCAGTATGTTTTTAGTTTCGTTAAATTGTGAGGTGTTCTATATTATATATATATTAGATAGTAGGACTTTAATTTTTTTCTGGTATATTTTTCTGAAATATTTTTACTATTTATATATACTTTATATATTTATATTTATTTATATTTATATATACTTTATACTTTTTGTTCTGATGACTATTCCTGTAAAATAGAGGTTATAGAGTGAAATTTATTATTTTATAGCTTCTTTTTTCCCCTCTTCATACTGAGACTATTTATATATATATATATAGTTATATAATTGTTATAATGACTATTTTTGTAAATTATTTTTTTCTTATAATTTTAGCACTTTTATGATGACTTTCCTCATTATTTTTTTGTTTGTTAAATTGTGATGTTGTTCTTTTAATATTAGGATTTAAATGGAAAATTTAAAACAATTCTCATAGCATTTTAATTTTAATTTTAATTTTAATTTTAATTTTAATTTTAATTTTAATTTTAATTTTAATTTTAATTTTAATTTTAATTTTAATTTTAATTTTAATTTTAATTTTAATTTTAATTTTTAAATTAAAAAAAATAATTAAAATTTTTATTAGATGTCTTGTAGTCATTTATTAAAAATGTGTTTTCTTCAAAATTAATTTTGGTAAAGTGTAATTTAAGTAAAAAAAAAACAGTATTGCCTTTATTGTCGTATTTATAATGAAGTGGCCCCCTATGTTTTTTTTCTATATTCTTCTTTACTTCATTGAATATCATAAATCTAGGTGTCATATTTTTCAGTTTTGAAACCTGCATCCCAAAGTCTTTCGCCAAGCACATCTCTGAAGACAAAATGCTGACAAAAATTCGTATCCGGCGGACGTTTGAGAGATTCGTAGAGACCTACCAGGGCTACACGGACGGCAAGCAGCTGGATGTCAAGAGAATTATGTGCAAATACATCTGCACCCTTGAGTACTTGGCTCCACGTTTCGGCACCGAGACCTTCTCGCCGTGTCTTCTGAGGCTCAGTCAGGACGAGGACACAAGTCAAGCTCCTGAAGCTGAGGACGCAGTAGCGTGGGAAATAATGGTGTCTGCCGCCGATGGGATTCAGTGGAGGGCGACGACGAGCGATTCGCAGGTTTTTGTCAGATCACAGCAGTCGATACCTGCTCCCTTTTGCTGACGTTTTATGTTCACGCAGGCTGACGGCAGTTTAAGCAACGGCCACGGGGCCTCCATGCCACCGCCCAGCCAGAGGAGTGCTGCCACCCCCACCAAGTGGGCCCGCTTCTGTGATTTCCCTGATATCATTCACATCGCCATCAATGAGGCTAATGTGTGCATTAGCACTCAGGACAATAAGCGTATGGTGAGAGCATATCTTATCTTACTATGAAGGGGGGCGTATTCAGCACAATACTGCCACCTAGTGGCCTTTTTAAGGAATTCCAGAATTTCAAACCTTGGTGTACCTTAGTGTTTTTTGGCTGATATCGACCCGATATCAATATTGGATCATAAAACCCTTAGTAAATATATTTTTCTACATGACACAGTCATGTAGTACCAATAAAGAGCCACTAGGTGACAGTATTGTGTTTAAAAACACCTTCATTTTCTCTCCATTACTTCTCTGTCAGGTGTCTTGAAAGGAGTAATAATTTGCCTCATGTTTTATTTTTTTATTGCAAGGTGGTTTAGCTTATTTTTACACTGTTAAAACATCACGTATAGTTAATAATGGTTTTATGGAGCCACAAACACAGATTTGTAAAAAAAGCACCATCCGGTGGGGCACTGCAGTCCATGCCCCAAAGCGGTGGTTTCGCTGTAGTGGCTCGCTGTGTGCCACAGCGAGCCACTACGCGCCAATCACATAATCTTTGGTGTGAACTGGGACCAACTGGCGCCAGCCAGTGGACTCCTAGCATCATTGGCGCAACTTGGCTCGTGCCATTACATTCCAGTGGATTCCACATTTGGTTCCACTTGGTGGACACGTAGCGCCCGATTGCTTGATACAAGTGGCACGACGAACATTTTGAAATTTTCAAAATAAATTTTTGCCGCCGTTATGGGCCACCACGAGCCAGTCAGGAGGCAGTTTGAGTCACTGCACGCCACTAGGCACCTTATTGGCGACACTAGGCGCCACAGAAAATTGCATTGGCACAAACTGGCATCAACTGGCGCCAGCGCAGTGGACTCCTAGCATCATTGGCGCAACTTGGCTCGTGCCATTACATTCCAGTGGATTCCAATAGGCCGATTGTTTGCGACATTTGGTTCCACTTGGTGTACACGTAGCGCCCAATTGCTTGATACAAATGGCACGACGAACATTTTGAAATTTTCAAAATCAATTTTTGCCGCCGTTATGGGCCACCACGAGCCAGTTGGCTAGGCGCCACAGCAAATTGCATTGGCACAAACTGGCATCAACTGGCACCAACTGGCGCTGGCCCAGTGGACTACTAGTATCATTGGCGCAACTTGGCTCGTGCCATTACATTCCAGTGGATTCCAATAGGCGGATTGTTGGCGACATTTGGTTCCACTTGGTGGACACTTCGCGCCTGATTGCTTGATGCAAGTGGCACGACGAACATTTTTAAAATTTTCTTGCCGCCGTCACAAGCCAGTTGGGAGGCAGTTTGAGCCACTGCACGCCACTTGGCACCTTATTTGTGACACTCGGCGCCACAGCAAATTGCATTGGTGTGAACTGGCACCAACTGACGCGGGCCCAGTGGAATCGTAGCATAAATGTCATGCCCCCCCCCAAAATAAATTGTCATTTATTTGTCCAATCCACATGTGAGTGACTATATGAGGTCACGCTGTGCTCCTGGCGTTGTTGCGTATTTAGAACGTGTGAATGCGCGACTGCGTGTAGGTGGCAGCTGCGCTTGTAAGCGCCACTCATCTTTGTGAATGCGCACGTAGGAGGTTGAGATGAGCTCCAGCCAGGAGGCCCGCTCCTTCATCTCACTGCTAGATGGATACTACCGGCTGACTGCGGACGCCCACCACTATCTTTGTCATGAAGTGGCGCCCCCCAGGGTGCTGCTGAGTGAAGCTAATGGACTGCATGGGCCGATGTCGTGAGTTGTTGTTTTTTTTTGGTTTTTTTTGTTTTCTTTTACCCTTTCCCGTCATCTCCAACAACACACAAAAAGAAAAATACTGTGTGCTGTTTGCAGTGATGACTTTGTGAGACTGAAGTTGAGAAAGGAGGCAGCAGACGAAGGAGTTTTTCTTCTGCGCTGGAGCTGCCTCTTCTATCACAGAATTATCCTGGCCGTGCTGGACAAAAACCAGGTGAGTCAGCCTTATTGTACTCTTTTTAACCATTTTAAACGTGTCCCAGAGGTCCCATAGTATTGTATTGGATATTGTATTGTAGTGGGTTGTGGAAGGTCTAGCCTTGATGCTGGAATATAGACAGTTAAAAAGTGCTTTTAGTAAGCCCGACTGGGTTTATCCATGCCTGTCTCTGACAGTGTGTGTCTCCTAGAAACACTTGTGCACACTTTATCCACCTTTTACATATATAATAGTGGAACCTTGGTTAGCATTGTTACACTCGTCTCTCTTTTATAGCGGGTAATTGGATTGTTAACTCATTCAATCAATAAATATTCCAGTACAATCATGTTTTTTTTTGTTTTTTTTTGTTTAAATCAAGTTTAGTCCAAGTTAACAGTTTTCAAATGACTGATGCTGTATTATTTTTAATGTCTCTGCTGTGAGACGGACTATTTTACGAAACTATTTTACTAGTGCCTGGTGGTTCTTTTCTGATTATTTATTCATTCATTCATTCGTTTTCTACCGCTTTTCCTCACAAGGGGGGTGCTGGAGCCTATAGACAAAGTCACATATAGACAAACAACCATTCACACTCACATTCATGCTCACGCCGTGCAGCCCCTAAAAGGTTTTCATTTTATTTACAAATTTGGGTAATAAGAGTTTAAAAGTCAATATAGGGGTGTTATTTCATGTCTAGAGGGCTCTAATAATGCTTAAATATTCATTCATTTTCTACTGCTTATCCACACGAGGGTCGCAGGGGGTGCTGGAGCCTATCCCAGCTGTCTTCAGGCGAGAGGCGGGGTACACCCAGAACTGGTCGCCAGCCAGCCAATCACAGGGCACATATAGACAAACAACCATTCACACTCACATTCATACCTATGGACAATTTGGAGTCGCTAATTAACCTAGCATGTTTTTGGAATGTGGGAGGAAACCAGAGTACCCGGAGAAAACCCACGCAAACTCCACACAGAGATGGCCGAGGGTGGAATTGAACCCTGATCTCCTCGCTGTGAGGTTTCTTTTCTGATTAATTGTTCCTTATTTGGGCAGTAAAAGTGCCCCTATGTATGTGCTTTTACGTCCTGGTGATAGAAGCCTGTGTGCTGAGCTAACAAGTTAACCCTGTATTAATAACGGGAGAATGCACTCAAACCGAGGCAAAATAGTGTACATTTTGTATTTTAACCAAAAACACATGGCAACCCGGGACGGACGCTAACCAAGGTTCCTACAAAGTACACTATAAATCTGTATTTGTTCAATGTGATATATGTCACATACTGGGCTGCACGGTGGATGAGTTGTTAGTGCAAAGGCCACACAGCTAGGAGACCCGAGTTCGATTCCACCCATCTCTGTGTGGAGTTTGCATGTTCTCCCCGTGCATGCGTGGGTTTTCTCCGGGTACTCCGGTTTCCTCCCACATTCCAAAAACATGCTAGGTTAATTAGCGACTCCAAATTGTCCATAGGTATGAATGTGAGTGTGAATGGTTGTTTGTCTATATGTGCCCTGTGCTGAGCTGCAGTGCTAACATGACACCCATATTTTAACAGCAACATCATGCTAGGTGAGCTTATTCAATGGAAAAAAAAAATATTACAGCTCCCATGTTTGTTGCTGACCGACAGATAGCTGGCAGGCTTTTTTAAAGATGTGTAGCGAAGCCTGATATTTTTATAAAGCGAAAATGACATATTTTTCTCACGTTTAGTGCTCGTAAACAAGCTCTAGGGACACATATTAAAAAGTCAACTGAAGTCCTTTAAGTTGGACTCATCGTCGCCTTTATGTATTTAATCCCCACAGAATGGATCCAAGCCAAGCCACACGCAGTTCTGCATCCAGCATAACGGGTCCGTCTTCACCCTGGACGGCTGGGACCAGGAATTCTCCAGTCTGAAGGAGCTCACAGACACCCTGAAGAACTACATACTCAACTGCGACACAGAGAGCTACACTGTTAAAAAATGCTGTCTGCCCCGACAAGGAGGTTTGTACTATCACTTTCACTTCTATTTTAAGGGGACCACTTCACTACCAGTGTTTTCCTTAGCGGACCCATAACCCTTGTGCACATGGTCCACTGTGTTTTGGTTTTGTATCTGCTGCAGAGCTGTCCAACCTTCTGGTGAAGAGGCACGGTGTGGATCACAGTGCAGACAGCCACTCTTCTTCTCCAAACACGTTGGAGCTGTGCTTCCAGATCAAGTACAAGGACATCAAACAAGTGAGAACCACTCCGCCGCTTTTGCAGTTCATGTGCTGTGTTTGGTGTGTCTGAGCTACTCTGTGTTTTCTTCACCGACAGGGAGAGCATTTGGGTTATGGCACTAGAACTGACATCTACTCAGGACACCTACGAGTCGGGGGACGAGCCGAGGAGAAGGATGAGGATGAGTTGAGCGGTGATCGACGGCAGACGGTCCGAGTGGTGCTGAAGGTTCTGGAACACAGCCCCGAAGATGTCAGATTTGTAAGCGACCTTGACAATGTCATTTTCTGTGGCTTGTAAACACAAACTAATGCTTTGCTGTCCGCGGTGTAGGCTTTCTTTGAAACGGCCAGCCTCATGAGCCAAATGTCTCATCGTCACCTGGTGGGAATCTACGGCTTGTCTGTCAACGGATCTGAAAGTGAGAGTACGCACATCTCACACGCACACTCGTAACCATGTCATGAAGTCCTAAACACGCTTTTATGGTTTCTAAATTTGTTTTTTAACATTATTAGAGTTCTCTCGACATGAAATAACACCCCTATAGTCACCTTTACATTTATCTTACCAAATATAGTCGATATAATCAGAAAAAATAAAATAATATTACACATAAACAAGATAACATAGACTCACACGTTAATAGTTCCAGTGTACTTCCTGCTAGCAACCAACTATAGCAGATAGAATCAGCTAATGTAAGAGATATCAATGTATTGTAATGGCAGCTTTAAATGGGTTTACACTCATATTACCCAATAATATAGGAGCTATAATGAGAGCCAATAAGCTGCTTTTATGTGTCACAGTAAATGTGTTCCCTCCAGGTGGACAGATGTGGGGAGGACAGGAAGTGACGTTGGAGGTTTAGAGTTTAGAGTAGTCCGTGTTGTTATTTTTATGATGATGATGATGATGATAATAATAATAATTACTATTATTATTATATTATAATAATATAATAAATATATATTATATAAGAATAATAAACAAATTACAACAATAATAATAATCATTATTATTATATATAATATTTATTATTATTATATAATAATAATATATATAATATAATAATATGTATTATAATAATAATAATATAATCATAATAATAATATTTATATTATATATAATAGTGATTATAATAATGATAATTAAAAAATATTATTTTATTATTATTATTATTACTATAATACCTGTTGTGAGATCATTTAAAGCTGCAATACAATAAACGCTTGCCTCACAGAATAATTACTGCCACCTAGTGGCTAATTTAGAATACCACACTCACAGTGAGAATGCTTCTGCTTTGTGTTGTTGTTTTACTTCATTTAGTTAGTTCATTCAGCCATTTTTATGTTTGATTTAGGCCAATTGTAAGTAATATGCATGTATATATATTTTTAACTAATAATAAGCGACCATTTCTTCGTGAATTTTAGCCAACCGCGATCGAGTAAGCGCGTGATGTTCATACCATGATGTAGCAAGGGGCTACTGTACTGTAAATAATAGCGATTATTATGCCATAATAACAGTTAGGTTAGCATCTTGATTTTAGTCAGGGAACAAATTCAACCCATGCACATCATAACATAATAACATTATAACATTGAACTGCAGAGCACCACAAAGACAATTTATGATGTACTCCTTTCCTTTGCAGACATCATGGTGGAGGAGTTTGTAGAATTTGGGCCCTTGGATGTTTTCCTTCATAAAGAAAAAGCCAAAGTGACTCCGCGGTGGAAATTTATTGCAGCCCGACAGCTTGCCAGTGCCCTGAATTACCTCGTAAGTGGAGATGTCAGTTCATTTGTATGCCCCGCAGTCAATGCGAGCCTCTTAAATAATGACCGTGCAGCTAAGTGAACTTTTGGAAGAGCCTCGTTTCTTTCCTACAAGCCCAAATGAGATTACTGAAGTGGTCAGACACTGATTCGGTGTTTGGAGTATAAGCTGCATCGGATTGACAGGAGTCATATATCGATAGCTAACTCCTGTTTCGTTGTAGGCGGCTAAAGGTTGTGTTCACGGGAACGTTTGTGCCCGGAACATCCTGGTGGCGAGACGAGGTCTGGAGCAAGGTACATCGCCTCTTGTCAAGCTGAGCGACCCAGGAATCGCTCTCAATTTGCTCTCCCAAAAAGGTCAGTAATATCAGAAATAACGTAAGTGCTCCAGTTCTGTTTATCGAAACCCCAAAGAGGAGGAGCGTTACTTGGAAGCAGGTTAACTGGAGTTATTTCCAAAATTCCGTAGAAATAACTCATTTTGTGACTTTAATAAATTATTTGGGCTGCAC
Source organism: Doryrhamphus excisus (assembly GCF_030265055.1). Taxonomy (NCBI): domain Eukaryota; kingdom Metazoa; phylum Chordata; class Actinopteri; order Syngnathiformes; family Syngnathidae; genus Doryrhamphus; species Doryrhamphus excisus. Next base: position 13,801,552 of record NC_080480.1, read on the forward strand.
GGCGGTCGAGTGGTTAGCGTGCAGACCTCACAGCTAGGAGACCAGGGTTCAGTTCCACCCTCGGCCATCTCTGTGTGGAGTTTGCATGTTCCAGAAACCGGAAAAGCGGTACAAAATGAATGAATGAATGAAAATGGATGAATATTTAAGCATTATTAGAGCTCTCTAGACACGAAATAACACCCCTATATTGACTTTTTGACAAATTTGTAAATGCAAACCTTTTAAGGGCTGCACGTCGTGCGAGTGGTTAACACACAGGCTTCACAAATAATAGACCCGAGTTCAATCCCACCCTCGGCCATCTCTGTGTTGAGTTTGCGTGGGTTTTCTCCGGGTACTCCGGTTTCCTCCCACATTCCAAAAACATGCTAGGTTAATTAGCGACTCCAAATTGTCCATAGGTATGAATGTGAGTGTGAATGGTTGTGTGTCTATATGTGCCCTGTGATTGGCTGGCTACCAGTCCAGGGGTGTACCCCGCCTCTTGCCCGAAGACAGCTGGGATAGGCTCCAGCACCCTCCGCGACCCTCGTGAGGATAAGCGGTAGAAAATGAATGAATGAATGAATGAATTATTTTCAGTTAAAGTCACTAGGGGTATGCTGGAGCCTATCCCAGCTGTCTTTGGGTAAGAGGCGGGGCACACCCCGGACTGGTCGCCAGCCAATCACAGGGCACATATAGACAAACAACCATTCACACTCACATTCATACCTATGGACAATTTGGAGTCACCAATTAACCTAGCATGTTTTTGGAATGTGGGAGGAAATTTGCTTTAATTATATCCTATAGTTGTGTGCAAAGGTGACTATAGGGGTGCTATTTCATGTCTAGAGATCTCTAATAATTGTCATAGACATTGTGGCTATTGTGGAGAAAACCCACGCATGCACGGGGAGAACACACAGGGCACATATAGACAAGCATTCATACCTATGGACCC